>NW_024344240.1:14056145-14276353 GCF_902729225.1 Pteropus medius
TATTATTATACTGATAGTAATACTTAATCTTTTAATACACTATTTGCCTTAACAGTATCAAAGTCCTCACTATTACTTCTGCTTTACGCTTTATAGCACTTGACATATTCTATTGAAATTTCAAAATGCAGAGGAATTTCATGGACAGTAGAACATAGGTTCTTTCCTGTCCCCAACAACTAGCACAGTACTTAGTATATTGTATATATTCATAAATATATATATACACACATATATATACACATTGAGATATAAAGTAATATCTCAATAAAACAATCACCTTCATTCTCATTAATACTCAAGTGATAACAATGTCTTTCACTCCAAAATTTTATGTTTTTGTTTTGTTTTGTTTTGTTTTTGTTTTTGTCTTATTTTATGTTATTTTCAGGTATACAGTATATGGTTAGACATTTATATTATTTATAAAGTGATTCCCCCCGATTACTCTAGCACCCATCTGGCCCTACACATTGTTATTACAATAATGTTGACTATATTTCCTATGCTGTACTCAAAATTCTGTTTAAAACCACCTTTGTTTATTTTATTTTTTATTTTTTTCATTATATAAATTTATCGAGGTTACACTGGTTAATAAATTTATATAGATTTCAAATGTTATTCGATAATATATCATGTGTATATTGTATTATATGTTCACCACTTAAAGTTAAATTTTCTTCCATTACCATATATTGACTCCCTTTACCCTCATCTACTTTCCCTCCTTTCTCTTTTCCTCCTGGTAACCACTGTTTTAAACCATCTTGACCTTCGCCAATTTTCCCAGTTTATATGTTTTTGGCTCATACCTACATTTTTCTTGTTTTTTTAAAATTTTTTTCCTGGATGAGAAGTCACTGATTAAAGACTCACAAAGCAGCCCATTAACCAAGTCGAACCCATTTCTACATTCAGAAATCAATTGTATTTCTATATACTAGTAATAAACATATGGACAAATAAAAATAAAAATGCAATACCATTGATAAATGAGGGAGGCTATGCATGTGTGGGGGCAGTAGATATATGGGAAATGGCTGTATCTTTCACTCAATTTGGTTGTGAACCTTAAACTTTTCTAAAAATATAAGTCTTTAATAAAAAAAGAACATTACCACTTTTTTTGGACTTTTTAAAATTTTAATTAGTTTCAAGTATACAATGAATTGTATATAGTTCATAAAACTATCCCCCAATTGCTCCCTCCCTCCCCTGACCTTCCACCTACCAACATATTCATTCTAATTGCAGTCCCTATGCCATGCTCCCCATCCCCGTGTCCATCGATCAGCTACTGATTTGTACTTCTTTAACCCTTCACCCCATTCTCCCAACTCCCCAAACTCCCCTCCCCTCTGTCCATCACCAAATCGTCCACTATATTTGCAAGTCTATTTTTGATTAGTTTGTTCTTTTTATTCCTTAGATTCCGCATATAAGTGAAATCATATAGTGTTTATTTTTCTCTGTCTGACTTAAATACCTTCTAGGTCCATCAAACAACCAACAATATATATATATATATATATATATATATATATATATATATTTTTTTTTTTTTTTTTTTTCCATCTCCTTCCTTTTTAGTCCTGTGTCTTTTTAATCCGAAATTGAGTCTCTTATAGGCAACATGGGGTCTTGTTGTTCTTTCCATTCATCCCTCTTTAGTTTAGACACTTAATTCTTTCCATTTGAGGGTACTTATTGATAAGAATATAGTTGTTACTACTCTTTTATTCCTGTTTTAATACATGTCTTTTTTTTTTTTTTCTTAAAGAAGTCCCTCCAACATTTCCTATAATATGAGCTTGGTGGTGATAAATTCCTTCAGCTTATTTTTGTCTGGAAAGTTCTTTATCTGTCCTTCAACTCTAAATGCTAGCTTTGCTGGATAAATTATTCTTGGTTGTAGATCCTGGGTCTTCATCCTGTTGAATATTTTTTTGCCAAGTCCTTCTGTCCTGCATAGTTTCTTTTGAGAAATCAGCTGCCAGTCTTATGGGTTTCCCCTTATAAGTAACTATCTGTTTTTTCTCTTGCTGCTTTTAATATCCTTTCTTTGTATTTAACCTTTGGCATTTTAATTACGATGTGTCTTGGTGTGGGCCTCTTTGGATCCCTGATTTTTGGACTTCTCTGAGTTTCCTGGGGTTTTATGTCCATTTGCTTCACCAGATTAGGGAAGTTTCCCATCATTATTTCTTCAAACAGCTGTTCAATATCTTGATTTTCTTCAGCTACGCCGATCAGACGGATGTTTGGACCCTTAATTGTGTCCCATATGCTCCTTAGATTATTTTTATAGTCTTGGCATCTTATCTCTTGCTGTCCTTGGCTTTTCCATCCTCTAGATAGGGCAGTTGATCCTTTTCTTTATTCACTCTGTTTATTCCTTTGTTTATTCCATTTAATATACTTCTCATCTCAGATAATGTATTCTTCATTTCTGACTGGTTCCCTTTTATAATCTCCATTTCCGTTTTTATGTTTTTTATCTCTTTGTTGAAGTTCTCACTGAATTTAACCAAAAGTTCATTGAGCATCTTTATAACCAGTGTTTTGAACTCTGCATCTGTTAGATTACTTGACTCCATTATATCTAGATCTCTGTTCTCTTCTTTAATATGATTTCTGTTTCTTTGTCTTCCCATTTTGGCTGCCTCTCCATGTCTGCTTCTATGTACTAAGCAAAGCTCCTAAGTCTCCCAGTCTTGTTGTGAAGTAGGTATCCAGTGGCATAGTCCTGAAAGGGGCTAAGCTACAGGCCAAATTTAGCTCAAGCCTCTGCCTCTCCAGGGCCACCTGTTAAGATTCTGCAAGCAATCCACAGATGCTGTGCTTACAGATGCTTCAAAAGGCTATGCCAGAAACCGAGGCCAGCTGTCTCCAGTGTGAGTCTAGGCACTGATCAGCAAGGAGCACCTGACTTGCTGAGGGTAAAACTAAATGTGGCTTGGATGGGGCTGTGAGTTGGGGGAGGCAAGGTTTCAGGGAATCCTCTGGGCAAAGTGACCTCTGTTATCCAGTTTGATGACCTCACGGCTATGGGGGTGCTGTGTCTGGCGCACTGGGAGAGGGGAGGGCTCAAAAGGAAACAATGAATACTCCGACACTTCCGTACAGAGAGAGTCTTGCCACAGCCCTCACTCCGACGATGTCTCCTTATAAGTCTGATGCCCACTGTGCGCTGCCAAATCGGCACTGGTGCTCAGAGCAAGCATGTCTGTCGCTGGAAAAATCCGCTCGCAGATGTGATCACTTTAAGGGGCTTCTGCAGCTGCTACTGCCATAGCCTCTCTCTCACTCAGCCGCTGGAGATAGGGCAGCCCTACGTCCTCACCTCATCCTACCTTCTGCCGTTGCAGGGTTGATTTCTTGGATTTCTCCATATTTATATGGCTTGTTCATCTAGATCCCAGGTGATTTTTCCTTGCTGCTGCTCTTTGTTTCTGTCACAACTTTGATTTTGTCACCAGAGGGATGAACAGAGCCTCTATCATCTATGCCATTGTGGTTGCCCCTTTGAACATTATCACTTTTAATTGCTCAAAAATATTTAAGTGTAAGTGTATCAAGACATGCAAAGAATTTGCATGATGAAAACTATACAACTATTGAAAAAAATTGTTTTTAAAATATAACAAAATGGAGAGACCTACAGTGCTTCTGGTTTGAATGGCTCAACATAATAAAGATGTCAATATTTTTCTTAAATGTAAAAACTAAAGTCATTTGCCTTACATAGAAAATTAGAAAAAGTGCTCTATTTAAGTAAAAAAAAATTGATTTTGTCTTTATTTATGATATATTCAATATGTAATCATTGTTAAAATTAGATTTTCATTTTATTAACTAGTTTATTCTTATATTTCTTAATTACTCCATTATCTGTAA
The DNA here is from genome assembly GCF_902729225.1 of Pteropus medius. Taxonomy (NCBI): domain Eukaryota; kingdom Metazoa; phylum Chordata; class Mammalia; order Chiroptera; family Pteropodidae; genus Pteropus; species Pteropus medius. The sequence continues at coordinate 14,060,046 of NW_024344240.1, forward strand.
TAAAATATGTTACTTATAAATAAAGAACAAATTTAATTTTTATTTATTCGATATTGTGCTTTAAAATACATGGTAGAAATTAATATGTTTATTAAAAATATTTTCATAGAGTATATAATAAAGCATCTTTTCTCGGTTTTGTAATATTTGATATTATATACCAAATTTTAATGCAAGATGCCATTTAAGATTATACATGATGTTAGGATGTAACTAAAGGGTGTAAAGAGCAAATGATTATATTATATTTTACCATTCTTATTTATTTTAAAATTATTAGAACATTTGGTATGCAGAGTTCAATATTTCTGAGGAGGAAAAAAAGTTTGGGTAAAGTTTTCTATTTGCTTAAAAAGGCATACTCTATTGTGGTTTGGTAGGATTAATGTCATTTTAAAGTGGAGGTTACTGGAGTTGGATAATAGTGGGGTTTTTTTTTGTTTTTTGTTTTTTAAAGTTTAATCAGTTTGCCATTTGGTTCAACAATTCCCTCTGTGCAATTTGATTCAATGTCATAAAACTGTTTATCCTGTATAAATTTGTGAATAAATCACATCCCTTACGACTCTTTAAGGTCCATTGAATATACACTTGGTAGAAAGACAATGTTTTTCCAATGAAGACATATTATAGCCTTATGTCTGCCATAAGGTTTAAATCAACACAGAAATTTATAGCTACTTTTCTCTTTTTGCAAGCACAGTCTAGTCAAGCATTAAATATATAGTTAACAGATATCCAATAGTCAGAAGAGAGTTGACAACTTAAATTACTTAGTTATAATGAAGATGAATAGCAATCTAAACATGGGCATATACTGCACCTTGCAATGCAACTCACACTAATGTCGTTGCTAGGCAACTTCCTAGGACAGATTACAAATATTTCCTGTAACTTGATGGTATCAGGACACAAACACACACACACACACGCACACATGTAAGAATGACCAAAACTCTTGTGCTTTAAAAAATATCATGACTATAAAATGTATTTGAAGACACACATGGGTAGCATCAATAAGAAATTCTGTTTTGTAGAATGTATTTTTGGTGTTGTAAGCCTTTAACAGAAATATGATCTGCTATAGACTTTCAATCACTCACAATATATTTAAGGAGAGAAACTAATTATTTCATAGAATTAACTGAGTATTTTAAGTGATTTATTCCATTCCTTCTTGTATATTTGACATCTTGTAATTTTTACTTATTTTATTTTACATGTATAAATATATATTTGCTTTCCTAATTGGTTTACCATAGCTATATTGTCTCTTTGAAATGCACATACAGCATATAGTCTATTATTAAAGGAAGAATTATAACAATTTTTAGTAGGCAGAGACATATAAAATTAAATTCTGTAATATTAGTCACTCAACAAATCAAGCCTGCTAAGTTATTTTTTTCTTTTTTATCCTCTTTGAAAAAAACAACTAGATTTATCTCACTATTTACTTTGTTCTTCAAAAGGAAAGATGGAACTTGAATTTCCATCTATTCAGAATAAAATGTCCATCTACTCCCTTGATTATTTTTGCTGTCTTCTAAATAGGATCTAGTTTGTTTATTTATTTTTCTTCCAGAATGGTGTGGTTATTTAGGTTTGGTCTTTCACTAGCATTTTGTCAAGATCAGAAAAAAATATTTCAGACATTTCCCTTCTAATATATTTTCCTTGATGACCACAATTGTGCTTGCTAGTTGGGTTGTAGCAGGGTAATAAGGAAAGTAAGATTAAGCTTACGAATAGATACACTAAACATCTAAGAAAGCCAGTGGATTTAGGAAGAGCAAAAGATTCTACTTCACTACACTGCTCTGTAATGAATTCTAAATTTTACACTATACATTCCATTTAGTTACTTTATTTCTGAAAATTGATTAATGCAAAATTAATGAAAAATAAGTATAAATTTATTCATTGGGCAAACAAAATATTATCTAAAAATACTATGTTCTAGAAATTGTTCTAGGTACTAGAAATTAATAATAATAATAATAATAATAATAAGCCCTGATAGAAGCAACTAAATAACCTGAAGTCAAGAGAGATGTGCAAATACTTCAAATTAGCATTTATAGAATCTTTGTGTGTTCCAGGCACTTAAGATCTCTATATGTATCATATTATTTCATCATTAAAATAACTCTTTAAAAGTTAGTATTATTATTCCTAATTTATGGACAAGGAAACTGGGGCATAAAAACTTTAAGTTGTAAGCAAACCTTAGAGTAGCAGAGCTATTACTTAAACATAAGTTAATTTACTTCAGAGTATATCCTGTTAGGCAATGACTTTTGAAAATGCATTGGTATGAAGTGTTTTAGCCACAAAATTTGTTTGTTCATATTTGTGTTTAGACCAATAACTGTTTACAATGATGTGCAAGGTGTATTGAAAACATAGAATAAAGATGAGGAGATAAGCTGTGGAACCATTGTAATAGCTATAAGATAATATGTTAAGGTATTTTTAAAAAGTACTTGAAATAAGAATAAAGAACTTGTGTACCAAGGGTATACATTTCATAGACAGAACTAAAATTAATATGTTGAGAAAGAAGAAAGAGTGATAGATTACTTTTTTAGGTTTCGGGTAAAACACTAAGTGTAAAGGTAGTATAATAAGAGGCAAAGAAGATTCTTCTGAAAAAAATTAATAAAATAAAATGCTGAGTCTGAAGATTAGATGCCTATAAACTGAACATGAGACTTTGGAACTCAGAAGATTATACATAGCCAGAAATATAAGTTTACAAGTGACAAATTCATGGAATTTGTCATGGAATGAGATCCATTGCTTGAGAGATATAGATGGTAGATTGAGATGGAGTGGAAGTTCTCTTCTGAGAGCTTATTTTAGTGAAATAGAAAGAGAAGAGGCAGCTGAAAGTCAGGAGACAGGTGAGCAGAGCAGAGATGTTATAAAACAAAAGATTCATGAGGGTAATTTTTCAAGTGAAATATTGTAGGATTGTGATGTGGCACCAAGAATTTCACCTAAATTAGTACTTATGAATTGACCATGAAACCAGCCCAAAAGGATGTGTGGTTTTGCTCTACCTTTTTCTTCCTAGGTATAAACATGAAGGTTGGCTTTAACTGGCTGGAGTTGGCCAAGGTTGGTATAATGGGAGAAGGGGGAGAAAGGAGGTAAAGGAGTAGAAAGAGTAGGAGGGAAGTGGGCGGGGTGGGGGGGGAGAGAGAAACTTTAGTTAGTAACTATTTTGTTACTAAACAGAATATAATATATAATGCATAATATATAGTTAATAGTAGGTTTGACTCTCTAGTACAAGAAAGCATTTTAAGGAAGAAATTTTTAAAGAAAATGCTCCAGTAAGCTTACAGGTTTTTTTTCTTTATAAGTATATAAGGAATAATTTGAATAGTGTATTGAGAAGACAGATAAAGAAAGGTAAAACGCATAATTTTATAGTTTCTATGCATCTAAATTAACTTTAAGACCTTGAACTAAATTGACCATTGTGGAAATATACCTGATGATTCTAAGAATAAATTTTAATTAATTTTAAACAAATTCTCAGACCAGGAAAGGCATATGCATCAATCGATATACTGTACAGAAAAATAGATTCTTGCTTTTTTATTATTCCTCTCACGAATATAGCATTTACAGTATTACACTTGTTCAGTAAAAGGTAGCAAGTTAATCCTATTCTCATAAGAATGATTTTGAACCCAAGAGTTTCCTTTATAAAATGCTGGGCACATATTAGCTACTTTTTATTGATTTAGATAACATATGAATTGTCAAAAAAATCTCTTTTTTTTGAACTATAACAAGATTTTCTTAACAGTACATGGTTTAAAACAATCATTAGTTACTTTTTTTGAGCCAAAATAAATTTATTTCATATTGAAGATCTATAACCCTAATCATTGTGTCTTTTCTGTTTTTCCTAACTATGTACCTTAATGGTTGACTGCTCAATAGGAGATTAGATGTCCTGCTACAAGTGTACTTGTTACAGGGCTGTTTTACTTTGAACTAGATGGAGAAAACTACTCATTAATTCAAGCCACTTTTCCCAAACAGACATTTTTCTAATTTCATCAGTAGAAGTTGTGGCTATTTGAAGCTGCTGAATTTTGTGTTATAAATGATTATTCATTTTATAGGCCAAATGCTCCTTCTCCTTGCAAAGCAAATTTAACCCATAATGTGAGCCCTATTTGTACTGCATCACATAAGAATTTATAATTACGATCTATGGCAAGTTGTATCTTGACTTTCAATTGGTGATGCTAGAAAAATCTCCACTCTTTGCCTTGCTCTCCTACCCCAGCAGCTATAAAAGACAGGTAATCTATGAGAAAATTGTGGGAAGAGGAATAAATCGGTGAGAGGCAAGGTGACATCTGGACTCCAATGACTTGTTTATTCCTCAAATCTAGCAAAGGAAAATTACATTATTACATCAGTAAACCTAAATTATAGATGAGAGCTCAGACATTTTGGGGTATTTGATTGGGGCATTTGAAAAACTTCCTTGAAAAACATGAGTACCAGACTTCTTTTTCTCAACTATAACTTATTCTACATTTATTAAAATCTATGATACACTAGCATTACACTAATAAGTACACATACAAAGATAACTACAGAATTATGCCTTTGAGAGGAGGAGGTCAGAATGGAGAGAGGTGACAGATAGGAGGCACATGTACATGAAGACATAGTTATAAAGAAGTGATGAAACATGAGGCAGGGCTGGTAGGCAAGGTCCGTAACATTAAGAACCTTGATGACAGTCTAAGTTGGAATTTTTTTTCTCAATAGACAATGAAGAGATCATGAATAATTTAAAAACTTTAAAAGTTAGAGAATAATATCCTAATATTTGAATTTTAGAGAAATCCTGGCAAGACCGTGAGAGGATTTATGGAGATAGAAAATTTTAAGAGAAGGAAAATATTATAATAGTTAATAAACAATAAGAGGAAAAAAAGGAAGGAAGAGAACAAAAGAGGGAGGAAGGAAGGAAGATTGAATTAAATTGAGATGATAGAAACAATAGAGAAGAGGAGATGAATTTAAGAGATACTTAGAAGGAAAAATGATATGTTATAGAGATGAATGCTAAAAATTTGTTGTTAAGAGGATAGTTTCGGGCTGAGAAAAGATATTACTACTTAAGCAAAATATATAGAATTATGGAAGAAGAGAATTAAGATTATAACGCTAATGTAACCTAGCATTTAAAAAGAGTTTAGAGGAGACTTCATAGGATTCTTGGAAAGAATGTCCAGAGAGGCAAAAGTAAAACTGACAAATAATGAAGGTGGCAGCATTACAAATGTACAAAATCTTATTCAAATGTGTATTAAAATGTAGTAAATAGCATTTATTAGTGATCTTTGCTATAACAGTTTCAATGGAATATCATAGGTAAAACTCTGATTATACAAATAGAATTTGAAGGAATATGAGCAGGTAAGGATTATTGTTAAAAAAAAAAAAAATACTAGGCCAAAGAAGAGAATGAGATGCAATGCTATTTAGAGTGAAACATAGGCTTATAGGAAGGGCATATTTATTTATTTGTTTAAATTAGTTTCGAGTATACAGTACATTGGTTAGACATCTATATAGTTCATAAAATGATCCCCCCAATTGCTCCTTTCCTCCCCTGGCCCTTCACCTAGCCATTATATTAATGCTGACTGCATTGCCTCTGCCATGCTCCCCATTCCCATGACCAACTATCAACTAATTTGTACTTCTTAATCCTTCGCCCCATTCTCCCAGCCCCCCAACCTCCCTTCCCTCTGCCCATCACAAAATTGTCCACTATATTTGAAAGTCTGTTTTTGATTAGTTTGTTCTTTTTGTTCCTTAGATTCTGCCTATAAGTGAAATCGTATGGTATTTATCTTTCTCTGTTTGACTTATTTCACTCAGTATACTAACCTGTAGGTCCATCCATGTCATTGCAAATAGTAGGATTTAGGAAGAGCATTATTAATTTTTTGTTTTGTTCTGCTTTTTATTGATTGATATGTGTACAAATATGTATGTTAAGAGCAAAAAGTCCAATAGAGGTAAGAGATTAAAAATGGACTAAGAGAGAAAACATTAACTAAATCAAGACTGCTAATCAAATAAAACAGGATGCAAATTCAGTTGGAAGTATATCTTATTTGGGAGGAAAATATGTCTTTGCTGAGGTGGAAAGAAATGTGGTACAAGTTTTCAAGATATATTAGAGTGGAAAAATTTACCTTCTTAGAGTCAGAATGTTCTTTATGAATTAGCAATTGACTTAATTATGAATGAAGTTTATGTTGAAGTGGTAGAGGGCTTAGAGAGAAGGCTGAAGTTTTTAAAAATTTTTATCATAGAGACCACAAGATGAGCTAGCTATGACATTAAGAAGAATTGATATATTTTATTTATCTTTGCTTTTGGTGCTGGTATTTCTTTTCCTGGAGCAGTGGAGAATAAGTTACTTTGAAAATATTATGCAAGCAGAGAAAGGGGGTTAAATAAAAGAACCTCTCCCTTAAAAAGAAAGAAAGAAAGAAAGAAATATTATTGAAAACACTGATTATCCAGTTGAGGATTAACACTACACTAGGGTGGTGGTAACAGTCTTATCAGTTTTGATATTGCCTCCAATACTATACAATCACATATGTGCAGGAGAAGAGGAAGCATTTTATCAGGTTTGGGTGCAGGGAGATTAATAGATTGGACTAGGTAGAATGACAAAAAGTAAGGATATTGTAGATATAGTGCTTAATGAATGGTGACAACAAGAGGGAGGCTAAAAAAACTAGAAGGAGGAAGGAACAAGAAACAACAGGCTCAAGGTTATGTGTTGAATTATGTCTCCCAAAAGCTTTTGTTAAATATTCACCTCTGGTATCTGTCAATGTAACCTTCTTAGAAGCAGAGGTTTCTCAGATGAAATCAAGTTAAGATTATGTTACTACAGTGGCCCTATTGCTTTTTGGCTTTTTGGCTAAAATCAAGTGTAGAGTGAGCCCTAATCTAATATGGCTGGAGTCATTGTGAGGAGAAGAAATTCAGACACAGACACAGACACCCACACTAGGAAGATTATGGAAGATGGAGACAGAGAGAGATGGAAAATGGAGGCTGAGATTGGAGAAATGCATCTACAAACCAGGGAGTGCTGAGAATTGCTGGCAGACACCAGAAGCCAAAAGATGCAAGGAAGAATTCTCCCTTACTAGTTTCAGAGGAAGCATGGCCATGCTAATATTTTGATTTCAGGCTTTCTAGCCCTCAGAACTGTGAGACAATACATTTCTGTTATATTAAGCTACCTAATTTGTAGTATTTTGTTACAGCAGTCTAAGAATTATCACCAAAAATCTGTATAGATCAATTAGTTTTTAGAATGTAGAAAAAATTAATTTGCTATATACATATCCATAAAATGGTTTTCATTTTATGTTTTTCATAATTGATTGGTTTATGATATATATGACAAGACTATGAATAAGTGAATTGGAAAATCCTTTATATAGCTCAATCTTAAAAAAAATATTTGTTTTCTATTAAGCTATTCAATGACCATAGTATTCTCAAATGTTGAAAAAATCTGATTTTTTAATGCTTTCAGGCTAAAGTTTACTTTGTTAAAATAAAGTAAAACATAACCATATTATATATTTAAATGTTGCAAAATCTATTGATAGGGATGACTTATTTGAATTTTCTATCCCACACAAGGAAGGGATATATAACTAATGATTCTACATACTTTTACATAACAATTATTTAATTAAATTGTAATTTATATAATTTTATATAATTTATATAAATTTATTTACAAATGAAAATAAATTATAATTAAATATTGACTACGACTTTGAATATGGGTACCTATACATATTTTTTGACTAGTAAATGTTTGATTCTGAAAAACATTTAATTATTTGTACATTCATATTATTTTCATAGGACATTTACAAACAGTATTTGCAACTTAGAATTTTATTGTCACCTTAGAGTATGTATAGTGCACAGAGGAAGAAAGATGAACAGTTTCATTTCGTAACACTAATAAGGGTGACAATAGTGACGATAATAAGACCAACACTTAAGGAGCACTTACTATGTCACAGACTTCACAGGGATATCTCTTTTATTTCTCAAAAACAAAAACAAGCAAAGAAAACTAAGAAATAGTTTCAATTATTATGCTCATTTTACAGATGAGAAAAAATGATGCTTAATAATATAAGTGTCTTGCCCAAGATCATACTACCGAGAAATGGTGGAGACAGTTTTGGAATTCAGTCATATCCCAGGACTTTTATAATTAATCATTATACTGCTTGAGTGGATTTCATAATTGTGTGTTCAAAGAGTATAAATTTATCACACTAACTTTCTTGTCTTGTCTGTTAAAATAGCCAAAGCTATTTCAAAGGGTTTTTGATGAAATATTCTATAATCTTAATTTTCTCATTTCCAACCCTTTTTATAACTCATTGGAGATAAAGTGAAGGGACAGAGCATGTGAGTTGTGAGTTATACATATAAACATAAGTCTGGGTTATACTAGAGTTGTTTATGGATTGCCTGAGTATTTAACACAAAATATGCAATAAATAATTATTCATTTTTGAAGACAAAAATGAATGAGTGAAGGTATAAATTAATGTTTAAAGAATATCACAAAGAACTGAGCTGATAGGCACCTCATTAATTAAAAAAAGAGCTAGTAAGGAGAAACGAAGTTAAAAAAAAAAAGTAAAGCTTCAGATAAGATAGAGAAAAAAAGAGTATTAAAAAGACTGTAAATATAACCTGGGAAAGGAAGAAATATGAAGAAAATTGTTTGGATTTTGTAAAGAATTCATTTATGACTCTGTAAAATAATACTAGTGGAAGGTTGAAGTCAAATATACTGCTGAAATGAGTTCTTAGAAAATTTTCATTTTTTTTACCTAGAACAATTTTCAGAACTTTCTCCAGTTTTGGAAGTTATTATGGTTATTTCAAAAAGGTTTATACTACAGAACAGTAAAACAAAACATTTTCAAAATATTTCACCTACAAAAGAGTACATTTCGATCAAATGCTTTTGTCAGAATCATGAGGGAAACAATATAACATTTCTCTCCTCTTTTCTCATATCTTAATTATCTCTGATATAATTATTGTCTAAATATGGGGAATTAATGTATAATTTAATTAAATTTCAGGATTTCTTATACCTAAATTAAGAGGATTTTTCAACTTCATAGGTCTATTTAAAATTCCTGCTGAAAGTCACCATTTCAAACCTTAATTCCCAAGGACTTGAATCCAATAATATTAAAAAGGAACAAAAACCCTAGATTTCTTTAAGACTTTTTGTGTTATATGTAGTTTTATATGTTATATATATTATATACTTAATTATATATAAATATATAAAAATATAAATATAAATTTACATCAACAATGTTGCAGCTCAGCTAGTTTTCCAAGAAATTTGCCCTAAAGGGAGTAGGAAAGTCATAGTACACAGAGCAATGGAGAGTACTATTTAAGTGAAAATAAAAGGACAAAGATATTTTACTTCACAAAGTTACCTTAATAAAAGTAAAATGAGCCCAAGGAAACAGTATGGTTGTGATAGTGTGAAGAATGTGTATAGTGGCATTGGGAGAAAAAAGGTTAATTTTGATTATACTCATTGAAAGAGTTGTGGTAGGACTTAAAAAAAAAAAACACGAATGGAGATCATGTTTCAACACATACTTTGTATGTATGTGTTGAGTGAAGAGGTAAATGTGAGGAAAAAAGTAATAGAAAAAAAGCTGCATACGTTTAGCATAAATATGGCAATGTTCCCTTAGTGAAGGAATTGCCAATTAAGCTTGTGATTTTTTTCTAAAAAAAAAGTTAACTCTTTTAAGTTTGGTTCTGAAACTCTGAGTTATTCATATAGTTGATAAAAAAAATTTATGAGCATTTACTGTTTAAGCTAATTTATAAGTACCAAGCCTATTCATAAATTATCTATCTTTGAACAAAATTTATAGTACTACAAAATAGACGGGGCCAAGATTCAGCAGCTTATAATATAAAGTCCTGCCTAGGTGAATTACAAACTTATTAGTCTCTCTTTCTAAGAAATAAACCACAGAAATATGAATAGTACTCTACAAATCACATTGTACTTTGGGTGTATAATAACTCTCATTCTAATTCACCTAATGTTCGAAACAATTCTAGAGATATGATTCAATCCCATACGGTTGGTCTATCACTTGAATCTTTTGGCCATAAAATGTCTATGGATAAATCATTACTTAATATACTTTTCTGGTAAAATCTGAATCACAGCCAACTCAGAGTTGGGTTGAAGCCCTGAAAATCCCTTCACATTGGTACACATTTCATTTTTTTTCCTCGAAATGAGTGAATCAAACAAAATGTAATTTGGGTCAGAATCTGAACAGCCCTTTTGGATAAAATATCTTAAACTTGAGTCTTTTTTGCCCTTCTTTTATTTCGAATGTCTCCATATGGCAGAAGAGGGCATTTTTATATAATTGTATTTATGATCAGATTTTCAATTATACTAAAAAGAGTTAAGGATTTACCTATGTTTAAGATTATTACCCTAACCCTGATGAAATAGTGCCTATAATATTTAGATTTCCAGAAATTAAGGCCTTAATACATTTATTAAATCTAACATTAGTCTTTAAATGTTGAATTCAACTGAGCCTCACTTTGCTTCTCAAAACCTATCTGCTATATGTTATAATTTTACCCAAATCACAGAAAGATATAATTCTAAAACCTTTTTATAATTTGTTGAGAGACATACTTTTTAAAATACCTTATGCTCAAATCTAAAATGTAAGGAGAAAAATATAAATCCCCTATGACATCGATCTCACCTAACATCCCATAATGTTAAGTATATCTATTACAGATTCAAGGACGTACAAAATGTATATGTATAAAGCATGAGCAGAAATCATGAGTCTTAATCTGTCAGTTATTTATAAGGATCACTCAATTTTGTGTGTGGATAAGATTAGCATATGGTAAAAGAAATTAAGTTATTAATGTTTTAGTACAAGATATAAATTTTTGAATCAAAGCTTAGAAATGAGGTTTCCGTCAGTGACAAAATAATGCAAAATGACATAAGTTGTCCAACAAGGACACTCAGCACTATGATAAATAAAGATAGAGTTTGTAGTGAACATTCTACCAAACATTCTTCTGCTTAAGTCTGCCTTAAACCATCCCTATTCCTCTTTTCTCCCACTCTCATGCTGGCTTAAACACAGTTAACTGCAGTATAAAATTCTATAAGCCAATATACAGCTAATGTTCAAAACTTTCGAACTGTGAGAAGTCCTGGGTAGCTACCTTAACCATTAAAAATAGAATTTAAGAGAAACCAATTTCTTCTCTTAACTTTCTCAAGATGAGCTAAAAAAACATCAATATCTCTGAAAGAGTCATGCATTTGGAAAAATTTCATTTTTCAACTCTTAACAATCTTAAAAATTGCTATAGCATATAAAAACACAAACATGCCAATAGTGCTGGTCATAAGGGTGCAATGGAGCCTAAATCTCCTGGCCAACGAGCAACTTCTGTGTTAAAGAGGTAGTATTTTAAAATCAATTTTTATGCCCACAGTCACTCCCATTTTGATATGAAACAAAATCTGTATTTTCTCTCTATAAAATGATATGGGTCAGTATTTTGGCTAATGCCACAAAACTCAACAAAGATACTGCAAAATAATAAAATTTATGTTTGCAAGCAATTAGGTGCCATTTCAATACACTATTCTGAAAAGTGTTGTGAGTTTTTTTTTTCCCTCTGGAAAAAAATTCTTTAAAGTACCTTGGTTACAATGACAAACCAGCTATTCTGCAGTAGATCCCTCCAGCAAAGGCTTAATATATCTGATTTGTCAAAGTCAACACTCCTGCTAATCTTTTCCACCACTGCCAAATGCTGAGAGCTATCACCAACTCACTTTGCTGTGCAATGTAGGAAGAAAGATGGATGATGGGCAGAAAGTAACCTGCACAAACATAAGAATAAAATGATCTCTTTGAGCAGAGCTATAAGAAAAATGCAAGAAGAATTAGAAAATCAGCTGTTTTGTGTGATTTCTTTTACAACTCTCTCCTTATCTCTATCATTTGCTTGAATTCAAATTATTCCTAATTTAACTACTTTACTTAGTTAATGAATGTTTCAAGACTATAAAAATGTTTTCTATTACTGTCAAATGTTATATGTTTCACTGCATTATACAGTCAGGGTGGACTGAATAAAATGATATTAAATATGCAATGCTTTAAAAGCTTTAAAGTAATATTATTATTACTCCCCTTTAATCTGAATAAAAGTATTTAAGCCAGAGTGTTAATATTATATCAATCTATAAATATATTATTTAAATAAAATTTTGTCTTCGAGACATTTCAGAAAACATATGGCTACCGCATTTGTTTTTAATCTACCAACACAAATAGAATTTTCTATAATGGAACAACCAAGAATTTGACTATCAACTAGTATATGACATCTTCCTCTATTGAATACATGTGTGCACATGTGCGCACATGTGTGCATGCATATATGCTACCAATGAAGTATAAATCTTGATGTGTTAAAATATCTATCCTTATTATATTGAAAGTTATTAGCATGATTCTTCACATTCTCAACAAAGGGAAAGTCAAAGTGAGATCCTTTCTTGTAAATATGTGTTCATTTAGGTCCATAAACAATACATGGTAGATATTCAGAAAAGGAGCATCAAAAGTGTAGAGCAAAGGAAAAATACGCAGGCCTATATTTTCTGAATATAGTCCTTAATTTTCACTAGAATTATATATAAATCAAAATTATTAGTTTAGATTAATAAATCATGAAAAATTTACCTGAATATTTGTATTAGCATGTAAGAAATGAAAATTAAACTGAAATTCCTTTTAATAACTTAGATTTGTTGATTAATTGATATATATAATAAAATACATTACAGAAGAAAATAAGAGTAATGAACACTGGGTTTAAATCAGACAAACCTGGGTTCCAGAACCATTTCATTCACATATTAACATACTTAAACCTCTATTTCATTATCTATAAGAGCAGAATAATAATAGTGTTTCTTATGATTGTTATAAGACTTTAACTATTCTTTTAGATTCTGTTCACTTTTTCCTCCAGCGATCACTGGAATTGTACTTTCTCCAGATGGTTAGAACTTCTCTTATGTTCTATAAAGCGTTCTATTTTTAGCTTGGAGTAAAAGTTGATACTTTTCTTTTGCTATATAAGGAGAGTTTGGGGTATAGTGTTTGTTGTTTGTTGCCATTGTTGCTATATTCAGTGATTAATTTTCTAGCTTACCTTTCCTCCGATTGATTTACCAGACTAACTTGACATTCAAAACTGAGAAATGGCTGAGTACTCTAAGTGATATCTGCTCAGTCCCTGAAACACTGATGTCCATGTCAGTGTACGAGTGAGGATAGCTGGGGACGAACATCATTATCATCATTACAAAAACTTATATAGAGATTAATCTCTTATGCCAGGTGCTATTCTAAGAACATATTTATTAAATTTGTTAATTTTTCTGATAACTCAGTGAAGTAGGTACTGTTTTTTTTTTTTTAGTCCATTTTTATAGATGATAAGTCTGAGAAACACAGAAATAGGTAACTTACTCAAAGCCACAAGCCATTAAGTTATAGCATCTGGATTCAAGCTCAAGTGGCAGTGCAGTGGCTCCAGGTCTCTTTGTCTATATATTAGACTATACAGACTTTCATCATCATTTAGGAAGAATGAGAAATTCACTGGTTTAATATTTTCAAAAATGTTATCACACCAGTATTTGCTGATTTGGATACTGACAATAACAAATTCTCGACAGCACCGAGTCCATTCTTCTACCCTTTTGCTCCAAGATCTAGAGTGTCTTGTACCAACCATGAAAGAATATTGCATGATGATAGCTTTTCCAATAGAATATTAAAGTATTGCATGCATTTAACTTCACCAATACCTTGGAGTTTTCCAGGGTCTATGTGGATAGATATTAAATTTGCATTTATGTACTGAAGTTTCCTTCTCATTATAGAGTGGACATACAAGTGACTTTCTGTTTCTGCATAATTTAAAGAGTGTTAAATAAGTTGATAATAGTAATAATAATAATCTACACCTATATCAATAACTACATACTGTGTTTCATGGTCTACTCATTATATATTTTATCTCAATCATTAAATTAAAAAGTTAAAAACTTTTCCTCTTTTCATAATAAAATTAAGCTATGTAAATGCAATATACATATTTAAATATCCAATGAGAACCTTTCATTTTAAATCTGTAGCTCAGTATTACAGGGACACTATCTCTTTGATACTCACCTAGATAAGCAATATACTATAGCATCTGCCCTACTCTGATTGTGTAGTTCATTATAGTCAATGACTTTCTGGATATTTTCTATTTCAGAGATATTTTTAGAGAATTAATGTATGTTTTAATCTCAAGAAAAAGGAGACTCTTACACTGCCGTTTTTTTCTCCCTTTAGATAAAAGCCTACTACTTATTACTAGATATGGAGAACAGTAGAAGAGAAAATATATCACAATAAATTTCTCATAATTACAATATATTGATCACTTGTATTGATTACCAGATACTATACTAAATAAATATATCATTTCAGTTAATTTTTATATACAAAATACAAAAATCATATGTAGAATTAACAAGTGTAGTGTGTATTGACCTTACACAGATAAGGACACCAAGTTGCAAGTTAGGCGACTTGTACAGGGTTACACATCTAAACTATGACAGAAATCGTTCTGGAACCAGGTCTCTGCTTCTAATGCATATTTCCTTCAGTGCTACATGGAGCACACCTACATCTCTAAGTATGTTTCTCTGAGCTTCTTACATCATTGTCCTATTCATGTATCCATGCCTTAGTTTTTTAAACACCTTTATTGAAGTGTAATTGATATGCAAAGAACTACACGTATTTAATGGGTCCATGCCTTATTAATGTAAGCTAACAGGGTCAGGAGGTATTGGGGGGAAAAAGGCAATCACAGGTTTGAGATACTACTCAAAGTTTTGTTCTATATACTTCTAAGCAAAAAGAGGGTTATATTTCCTAAGGAGGTGTCTTTTTCTTTTATTGTGCAGCTCTGATGTTCCCTTTCTACATTTCTTCATGGAAGGATGCAAACCATAAATGGACATGTGCTTCATACTTGTAGCCATGACTTTGACATTCTACTTACTGGAGAGGTAAGGAGTATTATACCTAATATCATTATAATGTTACATTAATACAATTACAAATGTTTTAACATATTAAGATATATAATTTCTGCTTTCACTTTCTGTCTCTTCAAAATGAAGAGTTTCTAATATTATGAGGCTTATACTTGGCCAATGGAAGCATTCTTTTTGATGAAGTTATTTAAAAATATTTTTGGTTCTCTCTGTCTCCTTATACACATACATACACACACACACACACACTTGCACATGTGCAGACCCTCCCACACATTCAGAAAAGAAAGTTTTCATATACTTAGTAGCCATATTTTTAGTTGTCCAATAATAGAAAATTCTATTCCACCTATATCGGTGGAAGTGAAATATATGGCCATGTTTTCTAAAGTATAGCAAAAGGTAAACCTTTCACTCATAGAGAGTATTTAAAAGCTAATATAGTATAAAATCTGTGTCAAATTACTTTAGATCAAGTGTTAGAAATAGGAAATGAATGTATTAGGTATAATTCATGACTAAATACTTAGATTATATCATTTAATCCTATAAAATAGATGTTATTATCTCCATGTTAGAGATAAGGAAATACAGTTGTATAGAGTTTAGGTTCATTGCTTAAGTTCTTACAACTGATGGGTGATAGAACTGGGATTTGAACTAAGGCCGTCTGATTCTAACGCACTTGTTTTTAACCATGCATCTACAGAGAGCAGGCTTGGGGAGCATAATAGAAAAGAATCTCTGAAGGTTAAGGTCCATTTCCATCCCTGAGTCATTCATAAAAGTGTGCTGGAAAGTTCTGTTAACTTGATACAGTAAAGAACAAGACACTAAAATCCTGATACTAACAGAAATCAAATTTTATTCTTATTTTTTTTTATTTAGTGGTAAATCTAATCTGAGCAGTAAATGAGACGATATTCATACAGTCATTTGCTTTTCAGGGTATTAAATCAGTGAGATTTGACCAAAAGAATATCTAATATAAGAAACTATCTATATCTATCTGTATATTATATGTGTATGTGTGCAACTAAATAATTGGTACAACTAAAAATACGGCTATTAAGTATATTAAAACTTTCTTTTCTGAAAGCGTGGGAGGGTCTGCACATGTGCGTGTGTGTGTGTGTGTGTTTGTGTGTGTCTGTAAGGAGGCTGAAAGAATCAAAAATAAATTCATTTTTATTTCAAATCTTAAGTAATAGACAATAATAAAATAAGTTAAAAAGCCCATATTTTATATAATATGTTTTTTCTTCTCCAACCCATAGAATACATAATTCAGCTCATGACCAGGCTAAGTTTAGGATTTAAAAAACATATTATAGACAAATAAATAGGACATGGAATTTTAAAACCTATATGTAACTATCTATCTCTTTTTTAGTTGTAATTTATTTTGGACTAATTTTTGTTGATTACCTCAAACCCTCACTCCTATCTTTATGTATGGTGATCCATGTTACACTAAGAAGAAGAAATGACCTTATGTACTTAGCGTTTAACAGAATTTAAGATTTAACTATCAACTTAAAATAATAGTCATAGTTCCCTTGCTATTAAATCCAAATATCTACAAATGTAATTTCTCTACCTTTCCAAATAGTTTCATTTGAGGATCTACTAAAATTTTTAAACAGCTATTAAAAATCTCTGCGTACCCTAAGACCTTGCAACACCATCACTGGCATAACCCATGAGAGAGTAATTATTCTTCATATTTTTAACTTAATAAACTGAGATCCAGTGAGCTTAAGTAATTTTATCAAAATTATAAAATCAGTGAGAGTGAAAGATAGGATCTAGTATTAAAAACCTGAGGTTTTTTCATCTTTATTCCCAAGATTCTCTGGATAAAATGTAGATCCTTCTCAGTCCTTATTTATTTCAGGGTCCAAAGTGGGTACTAGCAGGACCTCCAGTTGCAGCTCTCGCTGAATGCTGCACACAACCTGACCTGCAGTTGTCATTTTGAATAATTCTTTGCTTTATCTAATTGGTCATGAAAACAATTCATCTGCCTTGCATATCAGTGCTCTAGGGGGTTTCAGACTGTGTTCCATGGAGCTTGGGTTCTACTACAGTTACATTGAAAATCAAAGATGTGTATCTAAAATGTGAATATCGATAATAAGTAATTTTATTAACCGATGTCACCCCAATAAATTTAATTTAAAAAATGTGAATGTAACCTCTAAACATTTATAAATATAAATTTTATCCTAGTCAGTCAAGTTTTTAAACTTATTTTTAAGTCTTTCTCATGCAAACAACTAATTAATGAATCCAAAATTATGTTATGCCAGTACCATTCACGTATTTTGGAGAGGAAAATAAAAGACATGGCTCTTTCCTAAAGTCACTTTTACCTGGGAAAACTTCAAACTGTACATACTATGAAAATCATATTCCATACGCATTATGGGTGCCACTTTATTTCACCTTAGAGAGTTCAGGATGTCACTCTCCAAATTCTAATAAAAGATCTGACACCATCCATTCTTGCTCTATTTCAGATTCTCTTTAGCTTGCAGTTTGCATTTGCTATTCCCTGATACAACTCCCTCAAGGCAAGTTATATTTTATAAATATAAAAGAGTCCTTTGTTTCTGTTCAAAAACCTGTTTGAAAATATTTTCCAAAGCTATTTCTTTAAATTTGTGCTTCTTAAACTCAGTAGTACTCGTACAAATAAATAGTAATGTGTTTCTTTAAGCAGAACATATAATTGAAGATTTTAGGCAACTGGAACACAAATCCTAAATAATCTGTGCTTTATATATTCTCCAATAAAATGTTTGTGATCGTATATGTTGGTGTGTGTTTCATTTTTTGGTAGAGAAATTGATGAACTAGAGATAAAAATTGATATTTAAAAGTGCTTATTTCTTCTACCCTCTAGAATCTATAACAACATAAAGTAAAACCCTTAATCTACTGAAATAAGCATACATTATAGAAAATGTAAAAATAATAAAAATAACTAAAATTGGAGGCAAACAAGAAAACGAAATCACAGTATGAAAATATATATGGTTAAGGAAACATAAATTAATTAATTATAAATTATAATAAATATCACTTTGTCATTAGGAAAAGCCCTAGGCTAACTCTGAATAAAGTTAAAAATTACATATACACAAGGATGCAACTCCTTGCGTGCACAGACAATCTCACAAATTGTTCTGTCTTTTGAAAATATGCTATCTTTTCTAAAGAATAGTATCTCAATTATATTCTCTGCTTAAAATCTAAAAGGTAAAATATATTCCATAGAAGGAAGTATGTGTTTAAAATATGAGGAAACATTATATCTTTGGAGTAAAATTCAAGATGACTTAAAGTGTTATTGGAGAATGACAAAATGACACAAACATACTGAAAGAGTTGACTAAAGAAAGTCCTTTCTAATCAAGTCTAAAAAAATACCTCCCCAAACAAAACAAAACAACAACAAAAAAATGGAATTAGATTAATATAACTATGGAGAAAATTTTTAGTTTTTTATACTTCAAAACACACTTTATGTGAATTAAATGTAAAAGAAACCCTGGGAAAATATTTGCAACTTATGTGGACAAAATTTTTTTCCCTGCATATGTGATTATTATAGTCATCAAAAAAATGGATAATTTTATTCTAACAGATTAATATTGGTTCTTTTAATTTTTTTCACATGAGGTTTTTACATTGTTTGAACCTTGATATACTTGATATGCAGCTTCTTTGATGATGATATAATAAAATTTATGAGCATTTTTTTGGTACTAAGGGTAAATTAGATTATTGTTAGAAAATATATGTCCTTTTCCTCCCCCATTTTCATGGGCAGAAAATACTACCATGCCCCTTGACTTTGGGCTTGATCATGTGACTTGCTTTGGCCAATGCAGCAGTTTGAGAAGGCCTAAGAAGTTCTTGGGTTTGTTTTTCTCACATATCTACCATCACTGAGAGAAGCAAAGGGTATATTCTGGCTAGCTTGCTAGCCCTAAAAGGAGGATGAGATATGTAGAACAGAGATGACAAATTCCAACATGACATTGGCTGTATGGATTGATTACAAATACTGTGATAGAAGCTACAAATGTTAAAATTAGGAGATTCACAGACCTATTGTATCTAATTCACTGCAAAATACCAGGCTAGTGACATTTTTTGAGAGAGTTCATGTGATTGATCAGTGCTTAAGTTAGACAATTTGATAAGGGGGAACACTAAAAACAACAACAACAACAACAAAACCAGGAAACTGGATTAGTGAGTTTTCAACAAGATGGCTGAGAAATTTTAAAAAGGCGTTAATCAGGAATAAGTTAATGGAAATGGAAAAGATGAGTAAGATGTGAGAAACTTTGAGAACGAGAAGTTCAAAACTTAAAATTTGATTATATGGCATAGTGTCAATCATGTGTGACAGAAAAAAGGAATATTTCAATATTTAGATACAGACTGATAGTTATTAAAATTGGGGTGTCAAAATAGTGCAATAGTAACCTAACAATATTAGAAGTGGAGAAAAACATGGCTGCTTTGGGGTATTATTATTTAAAGACAATTGATACTTCAGATAAAGTATCAAAATATCTTAAAATAGTAATGACTAATTTGTTCATAGTAATTTATGCTGGGCATTCTTATGTGTTATGTAGGTGTTTTCTTACTTAATCATAATCTTTTATAGAAATGAAAATGTTATTTTTA
This sequence comes from Pteropus medius, assembly GCF_902729225.1. Classification (NCBI taxonomy): domain Eukaryota; kingdom Metazoa; phylum Chordata; class Mammalia; order Chiroptera; family Pteropodidae; genus Pteropus; species Pteropus medius. The sequence continues at coordinate 14,080,066 of NW_024344240.1, forward strand.
TTATATTGATGAGAGAGTTTTTAATTCTCACTCAAATTCACAAACAGTAAGGAATGATGGCAGAATTAAAGTGAAGGTTGCCTAAAGAATTAAATGGAGTGCATGAGAACAATTTCTATAAATTACTCATAGTGATTAAGTTTATTCATTTTTTTGTCATGAAACAAGAGTATTTTTTCACAAAAGGGGATAGGAATTAATAAAGAAAAACAAATCTTTTTTTTTTTCCTAAGTAAATTTCATTGGCTCAAGACAGTGTGTGTGTGTGTGCTTGTGTGTATGTGTTTGTGTGTGTGTGTATTAGCCATAAAGTGTTAACTAAATAATATTATTGGTGTTTTTAACATGTTACAGTAATTATATAACATACTATCCAAAAAAGAATAGCCATAGTAATCTACATAGTATAATCACAATGCTTTTCTTGAAGGTATCACACACTTCTCACACAGCATTACACTTAGTCTCCCTTAGTCTAGGAGAGAAAAATAAATCTAATAAGTAATAATAAAATACCTAGTAATTGTAAATTATATGAAGAAAAAATGTGGTAACAGTATGTGAGTGACCATAGGAGAGAAAAGCCACAGCAATATTTCTGAGAAGGTGATATTTGAGGTAAATAAATAAAATGGAGTTTGATCATGAAGATGTCTGGGGGAATGATGTTCTTGTCAGAGGGTGTGGGGAGTCACTTATGGACATGTGAAAATGTATAACAAGGAACAAGGATATTTGTGTACTTGGCAACAATGTAAGAAGTTGAGATTGTAAAGCGCTGGGAAAAACTGGGAGGTAACTGTTCACATAGCAGTCACTGCACATTCCTTGCAACAGTTTAGCAGAGAGTTCTGAGTTGTGAGAATCTCATTGTTCTACTAGATATAGTAATCTGGCTAACCTTGATTCTTGACTACTGTCTTTCTTATTGTAATGTTATAAATAGTGTGTTCTAAATAAACTTGGGGACACAGACACAGCTTGATTATGTGATCCCTCCTTCAATTCTGTCTGTCTTCTTTCTTTTCCTCAGTCCATGCTCCCCCTTTCAGGTACCCTCAATTACTTCGTCGGCTGGCTTCCAACAAGAGGGAACAGCAAAAGTACATTTCATGTTGCAAGATCATCGTTGGTGTGCTCTAGGATTAGTGTAGATCCCCATGTTGTGGAGCATGGTGAGCATGGAGAAATGTTACAGATGAAATGAGAGAAATGACCATAGCAAGATCAAGCAGTATATTGAGTCTATATTAATGAATTTGATTTCATCCCAAGAATAATGAGAAATGACTTGTGCAATTCTTAACAAAGAGATGACATGATCCGATATATTAGTTATATGTACCCATTACTTTTTGGTCTAGAATATATATTCACATATGTACATTTTTAGAAGACAATATCATTAAGCATAAATTTAAGCCTAAATCCCAAAGTCTAAATAGCCAAAATGTATTACTTAGAACACTGTTCTTCTGATATACTCTATGGAAAAAAAAGGTTCCTTGGGCTACATATGTTTAAAAGAGCTGGTTACATATTTTGAAATCTTTCTTCTTGAGAATGAACAGTACATATTGAAATTCCAAACATTATCAAAAGTCCTAAAGTACAGAGGCATGTTTAACCTAATATTTTACAAATGTATATGACTACAAAACTTTTTTAATAATTAAATATATATTGCTATTATGTAGAATGTAAGGTTTATTCCTCCATATATTACAGGGAACAAAATCCTAGGTCTCTGCTTTTGACAATGTGCTACAGTAGACATTGGTGTTTTCTGGAGCCTCTTTAGGTTTGCAAGGAAAAATGGTGTAGGCGCCAGGGCTTGAAAACCTTGCCTCCCACTTCAAATATTTAAGAATTCATTTGAACAAAGGCCCATTTCGATTTAAAAAAATTATATCCAATAATATAGGAAAAGAGGCTACCATGCTTTTTTTCACCTTTTTTTCACATTTTTGTCACTCTAAGAATTTCACTTAGTTAACGGCTAATTAGTTAGCTAATTTACAGACCTAATAAGACTGAAGTCTCTCAGAATTGGCTAACTTTACTAGATAAATGAAGGGCACAACTCTAATTATAGCTTAGCACCTTTCACTATGCACCATTGATTATAACAATCAGATAGGAGAATAAAATTTGGGAGCTAGATTACATAATTTATTACATCCATTAATCATGGATTTGAGGAATCTCATAGACACCGTTAAAAGGCAAATACCATACAATTTAACTCATATGTGGAACCTAGAAAAACAAAGTAAATGAACAAACAAGATAGAAGCGAACTCATAGATACAGAGAACATTTTGATGACTGCCAGATGGGAGGGAGTTTGTGGTAGGGGAGAAGAAGGGAGGGAAAAAGATAAAGAAGTACAGATTGGTAGTTACAAGGTAGTTGTGGGGATGTAAAGTATAGCATAAGAGCTATAGATAATAATGTAATAACTGTGTATGGTGTCAATTGGGTATTAGATTATCTGGGTGATCACTTCAAGTTATATAAATGTGTAATCACTAGGCTGTACACCTGAAACTAATATAATACTGTATGTCATCTGTAATTAGAAAATTTTAAAAGATACATATTTTCTCTCCTTGAAACATTTAGCAAGGTAAATAGTCAATAAATACATACATATGTATATATGTATGTAGACAGATATGAATTCAGGTAGAGTTTATAACAGATAGCAATTTTTGTGGAAATAGTGAACACTGAAGCATATTACAGGTTGAAAAAATGTATGTGAAAAACAAAATCTTATATTTTATATATATATGTGCACAGTTACATTATTGAGAACTAAAGTGACAAAAGTCAATGCAGACAATCTCACACAGAATTACTATCTCCAGCTTTCCCACTTTTTAAAATGAAAAGAATTTAGAGTAGTCAGAAACATCTACATGTGGACCCACAGCCCATCTTTGGTGGGTTCTTGAAGCTTTATGGTGGTTGGCATTAATCACATCATTGGTCAGGGAAAAACTTAAAACACATAGATTTAGAATACTGACTTTTTTCCCCTTTGTACTAGCCAGGAGTTCTACAACATAAAACATAAAATAACACCACATACCATTCAACAGAAAAGGAGTTTAAGACTCCCCTACTGCCAATACAAATTTAACATGTGCAATATGACTTACCCTTTTACTTTTACTTTCCTATATAAAGTACAGGTAAAAAGCATTATGAAAAAACATAGTTTAAAAGAAAAAAATATATTTTATGACCTGTAACATAGAACATTTTCTCTGCTCCTTGACCACATTATGGTTTAAAAGATTTCTTATCAAACTCTCCTCATAGCAAAGAAAAAGAAAGCTTCTCTTACCAGAGAGGAATAAAGCTTCAATCTTGCTTTACCGTTTTCTGCAGCTCTTGTTTGAAAAGACAGATCCAAAGCGGCTTTGTGCATACAACTGATCTGGCTGATCTCCAGTCCCTGCACAAAAAACAGTATAATTGGCTCTCAAAAAAGTGTTGTAAACATTCATCATGATGGCACTTGCATGTTGAATCTAGCCACTGTTACTCTAGTAGACTATTTCCAAACAGGCCAGTTTTACATTTCTACTTTCAATACTTGCTGTTTGGTTTACTCTATTCAATGCTGAGATTAATATCTTGAAAAAAAAATGATATTGTGAATGTCAGCTCTACTATGTCAAGATCTTTGAGTTCTGTAAGTGTGGTTTGAGACTAATTTTTTTAAATCAAGATATTGATAAATAAATTTACTTGGCATCTGTAGGTCTTTATTTTTAATTTGACAATATTCAGTCCATTACTTATGTGTTAATATTAGTATTAAGTCTCTTTTATTCATTATTTGATAAAAGACAAGTGAACATTCCACATCTCTGTTTTGTAAGAAGCCACATCAATAATGCTTACAACATACCCTAGAGTCTGAGACCAACTGTGCTAGATATCTAAGGCTGGTAAATATTCCACTGTTCTTTTGCTCAAACCTTCAAAAGGGTTCAGACACAATCATGTCCTTTAATTTTTATGGGAGCAATGAAGGGGTCACATAGCCTGGGCTTTTTTCTTATTTTTAAACATTCAATTTTTATGGGAGAATTAACTGATTATAACTATGAGTGGCATATTCCTATTACCAAGAAAATGTGAACACTAGATCAAAAAATAAACCTCAGTGGAAAAGAGTCTCATATTGTATCACTTCTTATAATGATCTAAGCAGTACATTGATCTTAGAACTATATGTAATCTTTGCTTTGCTTCCTATGTGTATAAAGCCTGGTTAACAGCTAGCAGTGTTACTGATTGAAAAATATGAAATAAATGCATGAAAGCTCTTTTTTTTTTCATTTTTATATGTGGTAGTTTATTTTTTCATTATACAAATTAAGTATAACACATAATTTATAACTATACAACTTATAATTGTATATCTCTAAAAAGTACATATTATGACAATTTGTAAGGTATGTCTCAGAAGCAAGTAACAATTTAGATACTCAAGTGTAAAAATTCTATGTATTGCTGAGGCTTTTTAAATAACATCTTTAACAAATTAACCTAAAACCTTGAAAGCTGAACACTACTTATTTATATCATTTATATCATTGCCATTTAAAGATTTTGATTACAATTCATAATACTAAAGATAGATAGATGTATACGATTCCCCTAAGGACACAGATGACTAATCTCATTATGTAGAGAGATAGGGTGTAGAGGAAGAAACCCTACATACTGTTTTTTCAAGATTGGTATTAGTGAATTGTCATCTCCTTAATTATATAAAATTTGGCTTTATGAAATTTTTTTTTTCAAATAATTCTTTCACCAAAATAGTGAAGAGAGCATTATTGTACTCCATTTTACACATGAGAAAACCAAGATTCAGGAAAGCAATTTGACAAATTACAGCAGCAAATTCTTAACTGTAGAGTCTTCTGATGTTGTTCGACTATGGCTTAAAAAATATAGCTAATACTTTTTTTTCAAAGAACTTGTTGATTTAGCTTACCGATTTTAAGTTGATATAAACATTTAAACATAATTATATGTATTTGCAGCTGCAAAAGATTGAGGAACCCAAAGATCTGTTTCTAGGCCTAATGATTTGGGAAATAATTTGAAAATGAACTTCAAGAAGATCATTCTTTATGATTTTATTTTGAATATTTTTTTTTTAAATTTAAGAATTACCTATTAAGTATCTACTACATGATAGACCTTCTCTCCGGCCCCCCGCCCCCACCTTTAAGTTCTTAGGATATGTTAGTAAACAATATAAATATCTTGTTTTTATGTTATTTTCAGTCTATTACAATAGATAGGGTTATCTAAAGTTGTTTTTTTTTTTAATTGAGAAAATAGTAGCCACTGACTGTATAGAGGCTTCCAACTCTCCCAACCACACCTACTATCTACCAAACTCCTTTGAACTAAGTGCCTGCACCCTTTGAGATGTTCAAGGAACTTTCTCATGCTAATTTCCTTCATTCACATCAGTCACTCCCTCTACACTGCATTCTTCTCATCATTTTAAAACCCTGCTTTAATATTTCCTATATGTAAAGATAAAACTCTCCCACCGCCCCACTTCTTCTTCTTGTCGCCATATTTCTTCATTAGAAAATATCTCAAAAGACTTGCCTTCTCACTTCCCAATTCTTTCTCCACTCTTGCAGAGCATCCAAACCCATTAAGCAATTAAAATAGATCTCATCTTCCCTGATCTTCCAATAGCGTCTGAACTCAATTGACTAATTCCTTCTTAAAACATCATTTTTACTTAGTTTAGTGTTGCCACATTCTTATGTTTCTCATAAACTGCAAGCCTTTCAATCCCAGGTTCATTTGCTAGCTTTTCCTCCTCCAGTTGGAAAATATGTTTGGAATACTCCTTGACTATTCCAGGACTCCTCTCTCTTCTCATTCTACATTTTCCCTGTAGGTGTTCTCATCTTTGTCCATGGTTTTAAATATCGTCTATATATTTTGACTACCAAATTTATATCTGCAGCCTGACTCCTCTACTGTACTCCAAATGTGATTCTCCATCTGTTTACGGATCTCAGTTCTTGATTCTAACAGACATCTTAAAATTTAAACATGACCAAAACAGAATAATTGATTCTACTAGGCCCTTGCATATTTCACCTTTCTCCAATCTTTCTTATTTTAGTAAAATTTACCAATTATTTAAGCTAAAAACCAAAGGATTTTATTGTGTTAAAATTGCGAAACAAAATTTACCATCTCAACCATTTCTAAGTGCACAGTTCCATAGTGTTAATATGGTCATATTATAGTGCAATCATCTCCAGAACTTTTTCATCTTGCAAAACTGAAACTCTATACCCATTAAACAACTCCCTAATAGCAACGATCTATTGTTGTAGACAAATCTCTAAGTAATCATGCCGAGTTAAAGAAGCTAAACAACATGAGTACATACTGTATGATTCCATTTATATAAAATTTTAAAAGTGCAAACTAATTTATAATGACAGAAAACAGATCAATTGTCACTGGAGACTAGAAAAGAGGGGTAGTAAAGCTGGTGCGAAGGATGGATACCCAAGGGACATAAAAAAACTTTTGTGGGTAACAGATAAGTTCATTATTTTGATTGTCTTGATGGTTTCATGAGTGAATACATATGTCAAAACTAATCAAATTGCATACTTTAAATATGCATAATTTGTCAATTATTTTTTTAACATTTACAATAAATTTGTAAATAAATTTTTGGAATTAATTTAAACATTATAGTCAATCTAATTTTTAACAGTAAAAAATACTTGTACAGGGACTTCAGAAAAGAGGATTTCCAAATAGACAATACCATATGAGAGAGTGTTCAACATTATTTCTCATCAGGAAAATCCATGCTCACTATATTGAGTAAAATGTCTAAAACACTATTTAAAGATTTGGGCAGAATGTAAAACAAGTGGAATTTGTATACTGCTTAATGGTCAGTAATTGGCACATGCACTTTGAAAAAATGGCAGTATATACTGAAGCTAAAAATGTACTTACCCTATAATCCAACAATGACCTCTGGTTTCATACTCAAAAAGTACATGCACATGACATCAAAAAGTGTACATTAGATTGTTTATAGGAGTTTTCTTTGCAATAGCCAGAGATAAAAACTATCCAAATGTCCATCAGCAGTAAAATGAATAAATATTTTGGAATATTCCATAATATAATAAAATACATCAACAAGAATTAAACTATTGCCTTACATGACAAGATGGGTGAACTTCTTAAGCATAATGTTGTGAAAGATATCACATATAAAGAGTATATCTAATATGATTCCATTTGTGTTGGCTTCAAAAATGGTCAAAATTAATCTACAAATAGATGTCAGTCTACTGATTAGTTTCGAAGGTAGACTGAGGATATAATTAGGAAAAGGCATAAAATGGTTTCTGAGAAATTGATAATATGGTCTGTTCTGTTAGAGGTATACTTAATTAGATATGTTGACCATGGAAATTCGCTGAGTTATTCACTTAAGAGTTTGCACTTTTCTGAATATGTCTGTTTCAATTAAACTTTTTACATACATATACAAAAATATAATAAAATCATATATGTTCTTTTGAACAGAATTGGAGATGTTTGTGAAAACATATGGCTAAGTCAATCTGTCTTTATAATGAAAACAAATCACACAGATGAGGTTAAAATGTTCCAGTAGCAAAATAGCTATTTGGATAATTATTCATCCCGGGAAAGTTGCTCCAGATGACATTGTCAAGGTAGATAAGGTATTTATTTTCTCAAAATAATATGCCATTATAACCAGATATTATTCTGTATTTATTTTACATTATTCTGTATTTATCTGTTTGTGAAAATTATTGAGGTTTGAACTTAGAGTAAACAATTTGCCTTTTATTGTGCAGATTTACAAAGTCAGTGTCTTAAAAGAAAAATATATATAAGGTTGTATCTTATTATTTATATGATCTTCTTGATTTTTTCATGTTACTCATATAAATTTGATGTACTGTTTTCTATATGATCTACTATTCACAGAAGATTCACATATACTGCTATCAAAGCTTAGAGTTAATCATGTAACTCATTCTTCTAATATACATGAATGTTATTAGCCATAGTAAAAAAAAAAAGCATAGATATTATAGAAACATAGAAACACATTTAAATATACTTAAATTTATTTAATGTAATATATTGTTGCTATGCCTCATTTTCTCACCTGTGAAAGGGAGATGTTAATTATCAACTTCCGGATTCATTTGAGAAGACAATAACATAATTAATGGGAAGTGCCTATAATAAACCTTTACACATTATAAATGAAAGCATTATACATAAACATATAAAATATGTTCTGATCTAAATACCATTATTAAATCATGCACTAATAACAAGATAACTTGTTTGGCCATGCATTATTAGTTTTTTTTTTTATATATATATAATAGTTAAGCTTAGAGTTCAATGATATAAAATGGATAAAAAGATGAATAATACCAAGGAGAACAGATATTGTAGAATAATAGCCCAATAGCAGAAACAATATTCCAAAAAGTTGCCCTTTCTCTAAATGAGAATTGTTTTTATAACTGTGACTGAACACCTTGGCTATAACTTAAAATAAAAACTGTGTCAATAAAATTGCAAAATTTTATATATTATTATTTACCACTAAATAAAATTATTATATTGCATAAGCACCAAATATATATATTTTAAATAGAACAAGTTTAATGAAATTGCTTTCAATAAGAAGCCTATGGAGTGACCAAGTCTCATTGTAACTTTATCACTTTAAGTAGACTTGGTTTATGTCTCCCTCAATATTTCCTTAGGGAGAAAAAAAAAATCTCTAAATAGTGAGGACACCACGTGTAAACATGAGAGAGACAGTGAGAAGAAAAGACATTTTTAAAAAAAGGCAATAAAGAGCGAAAAAAGAAAATACAAAAAAAAAAATGCTGCAGCTGCTTCCTCTATGACAACATCAAAATTACAACTAAATTACAGAACAACCATCATTGAGAATTACCTAAATTATAGTTAAACAGAAGTCCTGTAATTAAGAACATACAGAAGCCACTTAGAGACTGGTAGGAGGGGTGGAGACTCTGAACAGAACTGGTTGCACACCCACACGTGGTGGTTAAAAATTGGGAAGGATATCTGGCTGTAGATGTCACTCCAAAGGAGCAAAAGGTTTCAGCCCCACCCCAGGCTCCCCAGATCAGGGTTTCAGTGCTGGGAAGAGAAGTCCCCACAACTTCTGGCTGTGAAAACCAATGGAGATCGTGGTTGAGTGAGGCAAAAGGCTGCTGGATCCCAGGCACTCCTCTTAAAGAGCCTGCTCACAGACTTACTCAATGACAAACTCACTCATTCTGAGTTCCAGTGCTGGTGAGGCAGCTAGAAAGATTACATGAACATACGAGGATGAAATGAATTGTCTGGCTTCAGAGTAAAGGCTGGAGAGGGTAGCTTTCTCCCAGACAGAAGCACTAGCAAAAGCCATTGTTTATTGAGTCCTACCATCCAGCCTGCATGTTCAGGCAGGCGCTACAGCTGACTCTCTGTTAATCTGGCTAACACCTTCTGTCCTTCCCTGGTGATTCCCTGAGGCCCTGTCCCACCCAATTGGCAGGCCTACCAAAGCCACTTCCAGTGGCTTTTCCATACAAGTGAACTATACTGGCTCATGCTATGGACTTTTCTAAAATCTCTCAAAGGTTCACAAACAAGCAGCATCTGCCTTCAGCATACCCCATACCTATTGCTGAGCTGTGCTAAAGCAAATTCTGTTCCATAGAGTCAGCTCCTTCATAACAGTGCCTCCACTGCAGTCACCGCCAGTCCTCACTACCAATCAGCCTGAGGGTCAGTCCCTCCCATTGACATGCAAATAGCAACCAAGGCTCAACTACAAGAGGAAAGCACACACAACCCATACAAAAATCATACCTGAAGCACCTGGCTCAGGCAACCAGGAAAAACTCCTCCACTGAGCCCCACAGGAAGCCTACTACATAAGGTCACTTTAAGACCAGAAGACATAGCAGCTCTACCTAATATATAGAAACAAACACAGGAAGGTAGCCAAAATGGGGACACAAAAGTACTTGTGCCATAGAAAGAAACAGAACAAAGCTTTAGAAAAAGAACAAAATAATATGGAGATAAGAAATCTACTAGATGCAGCGCTTAAAATACTGTTTTTAAGGATGCTAAGTGAACTTAGGGGAAGAGTAGGTGAACTCAATGAGAACTTTAACAAAGAGATATAAAACATAAAAATGGAATTAGGAGCAAATGGGTAGATGAAACTGGCTTTGTTCATCTGCTCTTTCAACCACATCAAAGTTGTGACAGAAACATGAAGCAAACAGCATGCAGAGTCACCTAGGGTATAGATGAACAAGCCCTACAACTAGGGAGAGACATATGAAATCGCTCTGTAATAGTAGGAAGTAGGAGAAGGCAAAGACACAAGGCTTCTAGGTCCTGAGCAGCTGAGTGGGACAGAGACTTACAGCAGTGGCAGCCCGCAGCTGCCTTTTAAAGGGGCTGTGTCTGTGACCAGACTTTTTGCAATGGCAGACCTGCTTTCTCTGAGCACCAGTGCCAAGTAGGCTGTTTGGTGGGCACCAGAGACTTACAGGGGGATGCTGAGTTGCAGGAGTGAGGGCCAGAGGCAAGACTCCCTCCTAGGCAGAAATGCTAGTGGTATCCATTGTTCCATTATTGAGCCCTCCCTACTCCCAGTGCACAGATGCAGTGCTGCCATAGCTGAGGCATTATCAAACTGGAAAATGGAAGCTGCTCCACCCAGAGGATTTCCTGAAACTCTGCCTCTCCCAATTCATGGTCCCACCTAAGCCACATCCAGTTGTGTCCTCCGTAAGTCTTGTGCAACTTGCTGAGCAAGCTCCAAGAAACACATTGGTGGCAGGTGACTTCAGTTTCTGATGTGGCTTCTTGAGGCAATTATAAACACAGCATCTGGGGATCATTTCTATGAATCTTAACAAGTAGCCCCAGAGGGACACAGAATGGGGCTAAAACTGGCCTGCAGCTGAACTCCTCTCAGGACTGTGCCACTGAATGCCTACTACACAAAGCCACACTAATAAGACTGGGAGACTTAGGAGCATTGCCTATTACATAGAAACAGACACAGAAAGGTAGCCAAAATGGGAAGACAAAGAAGCAGAAACCATATAAGAGAAAAGAACAGAGAACCAAGAATAATGGGGTCAAATGATCTAACATGAAAAGTTCAAAACACTGGTTATAAGTTATAAAGAAGCTCAAGGAAATTAGGGGAAGTATAGATGGACTCAGTGAGAACTTTAACAAAGAGAGAAAAAACACAAAAATTGAAATGGAAATTATAAAAGAGAACCAATCAGAAATGAAGAATACAGTCACATCACCAATATAGAGGATGGGGAAGCCACAGACACCCAATCAGAATGGCAAGAAAAAAAGAAACCAAGAATATAATAACAATTTAAGTAGTCTTTGGGACAAAATTAAGTGTAAAAACATCCATGTAATAGGGATACTTGAAGGAGGAGGGAACATCCATGTATTAGGGATACTTGAAAAGCTATTTGAAGAAATAATGATGAAAAACTTTCCTAACCTGGTGAAGGAAGTAGACATACAAATCCAAGAAGCTCAGAGAGTCCCAAGAAAGAGGAACCGAAAGAAGCTCACACCAAGACACATCATAATCAAAATGCCAAAGGTTAAATACAAAGAGAGAATCTTAATAGCAGCAAGAGAACAGCATTTAGTTACCTACAAAGGAGCACCCATAAAACTGGCAGTTGATTTCTCAAAAGAAACTTTGCAAGGCACAGGGCTTAGCACAAAATATTCAAAGTGATGAAAATCCAGGATCTATGACCAAGAATACTTTACTCAGCAATGCTATCATTTAGAGTCAAAGGACAGATAAAGAGTTTCCTAGACCAAAATAGGCTAAAGGAACTCATCAATACCAAGCCACTATTACTGGAAATGTTAGAGAGACTTCTTTAAGAAGAAAAAACATATATTAAAATCATGAATAAAAAAGAAATAAGTGTTCCAACCAAAGAATAGGGTGTCTGAATGGATAAGAAAATAAGACCTCTCTATATGCTGGCTACAAGAGACTTACTTTAGATTAAAAGACACGCACAGATTAACAGGAAGGGGATAGAAAAAGATATTTCTTTGATGGTTGTAGAGGGTATTGCACTGAATAAAGTAAGTCAGATAGAGAAAGACAAATACCACATGATTTCACATACATGTAGAATCTAAAGAACAAAATAACAACAATAACAACAAAAATGGAAACAAACTCACAGAGAAATTTTGAGGGCTACTAGACAGGAGGAGAGTAAAGGGGGATGATGAAAAAGGGCAAAGGGATTAAGAAATACAAATAGATAGTTACAGAATAGTCAAGGAGGTATAAAGTGTAAAGTGTAGCATAAGGAAAATAGTCAACAATGTTGTAATAAATACATAAGGGGGCAAAGGGGTACTAGATTTAGTGGGGTGATCACATGAGCTCTAATCACTATGTTGTACAACTGAAACTAACACATTATTTATACCAACTGTTATCAAAAAAAACTCATTGAATTGTACAATGTAAATATGAGAAATTAATTGTCTATCATATTTCAATACAGCTGGAAGAAAAAATGGAGATAGAAAAGAAAAATAAACTAACTGGAAATGAAGAATATAATAACTGAAATGAAGAATACATTAGATGGAAACAACAGTAGATTAGATCAAGCAGAGGATCGAAATAGAAATTTAGACGATAAGGTTAGCAGAAAACACCCAATCAGAACAGCAACAAGAAAAAAAAAATAGAAAAAAATTAGCATAGTGTAAGGGCCCTCTGAGACAACATCAAGTACACCAACATTCACATCATGGGGTACCAAAAGGAGAAGAGAGAAGGCAAGGAATTAAAAATCTATTTGAAGAAATAACAATGGAAAACTTCCCTAACCTGGTAAAGGAAATAGACATCCAAGCCCAGGAAGCACAGAGAATTCCAAAAAAGATTAACCCAAAGAGAGCCACACCAAGACACATCACGACTGAAATGCTAAAGGTTGGAGACAAAGAATCTTAAAAGCAGCAATGGAAAAGCAATTAGTTACCTGCAAGGAAGCTCCCATAAGATTGTCAGCTCATTTCTCTACAGAAACTTTGTAAGACAGAAGAGATTGACATAAAATATTCAAAGTGATGAAAAACAAAGACCTATAACCAATGTTATTCGCCTTGGTAAAGTTATCATTTAGAGTCAAAGGACAAATAAAGAGCTTCCTAGAAAAGAAAAAGCTAAAGGAGTTCATTGCCACCAAACTAGTATTACATGAAATGTTAGAGGGACTTCTTTAAGGAAAAAAAAAAAGACCAAAACTATGAATAATAAGATGGCAATAACTACAAATCTATCAACAATTACTTTAAATATAAATATACTTTAAATACAATCAAATGATAAGGTGGCTATATGGGTAAGAAAACAAGACCTTTACATATGTTGCCTCCAAGATACTCACTTCAGATTGAAAGACATATATAAGCTGAAAGTAATGGGATAGAAAAATATATTTCATGAAAGTGAAAACAAACAAACAAGAAAGCTGGAGTAGCAATACTCATATCAGACAAAATAGATTTTAAAACGAAGGCTATAACAAGAAACAAAGAATGATTTAGTAATCCCACTTTTGGGTATTTATCTGAAGAAACTCAAAACACTACTTCAAAGGAACATGTGCATCCATAAGTTCATTGCAGCATTATTTACAATAGGCAAGGTCCGGAGGTAACCTGGGTGTCCATCAATAGATGAATAGATAAAGAAGAGGTGGTACATATATACAATGGAATATTACCCAGCCACGAAAAAATAAAATCTTGCCATCTGTGATACCATGGATGAACCTTAGAGGGTATTGTGCTGAGTGGAGAATGTCAGATAGAGAAAGACAAATGTCATATATTACCTTTATGTGGAATCTAAAGAATAAAATAAACAAACAAAATAGAAACAAACTCATAGATACAGAGGACATTTTGATGGTTGCCAGGGAGGTGGATATAAAAGGGGAAGTGATTAAGATGTACAAATTGGTAGTTATAAAATAGTCATGGGGATATAAAGTATAGCACAAGGAATATAGTCAATAATATTGTAATAACAATGTATGACATCAGATGTGTACTAGGTATATCGAAGTGATCACTTTGTATGTTATATAAATGTGTTATACAGCTGAAACAAATAAAATATCATATGCCAACTGTAATTGAAAAATTACAAAAAATTATAATAAATAAATAAAATTTAAGGGTCCTGTCTTATTTTTTTTCCATGGCATGCACATATTTTATTTTGTCAACTAACCTAGTATTTCAGAATACGAATGTATATGTATGACTAATCATCTAAAATCTGAGTCACTTATCCTTGTTTTACCTCTTTTAAAAGCAAAAATACATATATTTCTTTATTTTTAACATAATTTCATTAAAATGGCTGGATTCTGTTAGAAAGAACAATGATTTGCTGACAATGAGAGTGGCAGCAGAGGTGTTGACCAATGAGGGCCTGCTTAAGATGACAAAACTCTTCTTTATATAGTCGTAGTTACATGGTTGCATACGTTTATCAAAACTCATCAGAATATGTACTTGAAATGGTTATGTTCTATTGTTTGTAAAGTATATATCAATAAAAACTATTAATACTAAGAAAAATTACAATTGCTAAGCCAAAAAAAAAAAAGTAATAGAAGTAACAGAAGTTGACTTTCAGTGTGCAACTCTAAAAGATAACTATTCATAAATGTAAATGGTGCTCATGGAGGTATGCAACAAAAAATGGTCCTTCATGGCATACCTTATTCTTTCGTATATCATTTAGAACTTCATCTTCTCTGTGAAGTGTTTACCATATGTAAACTCTCTTCCTCTTATCTCATCAGCACAGATTTCACAACTTAATAAAATTACATATGCATAAAACTGTACTTAAAGGACTTAAGATAGGGATCTTTTAATGGAGTATAATAACCCAACCCCTATAATAAATAAGCTGGCCTTCCTATTAGTTTTTAAAGATTTTAAACAGACACATAAAAATAGGATATAACATTGATTACTACTATAAAATAAAACCTTAAAAAGTGTCATGCAAAAGCAAAAAAAAAAGATGATTAAATTTAAATTTAACATGAATGGCAATACTCAGTTAATACAACTTTTTTTTCTTGCTTATTTTTCTCTCCTCACTTTTCTCCCCTCTCAATCCTGCTCTCTCGTTGCCCCATTCTTTCCTCTCTTCCAAATTTTCTTATTATTATAGAAGATAAAGTTTATTGAATACATATCCTTTCTGTGTGTTTGATGCTAGTTTGAGTACTTCATATATTGCATAAGTTTCTTTTATCTGCCATATCCTCTTTTTTATTAAGTTTGTCAGCTTCCACTTTCAAAGTAACTTGTCTCCTTTATTTTCAATTCCACCTTGAGGTACCAACCAACATTCATATTTACCATTTTACAAATAAACACTTTAGAAGATTACCATGCATTGCTGTGTTTTCTTCTTTCCTACCAACTAAGCAACATATCTTTTCACTTGTGTTCTGCCCTCAGCATTTCCATAAACATAAATCTGCTATTAGGTTGCATGACAGTATTATTTATTCTTGAACTATGAGTTATTTGACATGGTTTATAATTTCCATTTAAACTTCTAACAGTTCTATAAATTAAGCATACCTGAACTATTTTCTCTTTATGTCACCTGAATTTCCTTACTGAAATCTCAAATTGTCAATATCACCACTCTGTATCTCAGATTGATTCAGAATCTTCCTTTCTAATGTTACTCATTTTGAAGTCAATCACTCACCATCTTAAGGCATTCTATTTAATGCTGTGGCCTTCTTAACTGATATTTGAGAGATATTGTAACTATTTGGGAGAACTGTAATTAATAACTACATGAAGAAAAGTAACCCAGAAAAGTCAACACAATACTAAAAAGAAGAACAGAGTTAGAGAACTAATACTGTCTGACTTTAATACTTACTATTAAAGCTATAGTATTCAGGATTGTAGTGTTGGTAAAAGAGTATACAAATAGAGCAATGAATAGACAAATAGAATATAGAGACTAGATCTAAATGTAGTCAACTGATCTTTGACAAATGAAAAAGGCAATACAATGAAGCAGTCTCTTCAACAAATGGTGCTAGAACTAGACTTGTACGTGCAAAAAAAATTAATATAGACACAGACTTTACACTCTTCACAAATTTTAACTCATCATAGATGCAAGAATTAAATGCAAAAAACACAAAACTATAAAACTCCTAGAAGATTATGTAGGAGAAAATCTAAATGAGGTTGAATATAGAGATGACTTTTTAGATAAAACACCAAAGGTATGATCCATGAAAGGAATAATTGATAAGATGAAGTTCATTAAAATTAAAATGCAAAAGACAATGTTGACAATGAGAAGAAAAGCCACAGACAGGGAGAAAATAAACTGTAAAAGACACATCCGATAAAGGACTGTTATCCAAAAAGACACATCTGATAAAGTACTGTTATCCAAAATATAAAATTAACTCTTAAAATTCAACAAGAAAGCACCAACTTGATTAAAAAAATGGGCCAATGACATTAGCAGACACCACACCAGAGAAAATAGATAGCAAATAAGCTTAGGAAAAAATGTTCTACATCATATGTTATCAGGAAAATGCAAATTAAAACAACAATGAGATACCACTATGCACCTATTAGAATGGCCAAAATCTGAAACACTGACAACACCATATGTTGGAAAAAAAATGTAAAGGAATAGAAATTCTCATACAGTGGAAATACAAAATAGTATTGCAACTTTAGAAGACAGATACTTTCTTAAAAAACTAAACATACTCTTACAATATGATTCAGCAATCATGCTCATTTACCTAAAGGAGTTGAAAACATGCTCACACAAAAACTTGCACACTTATATTTATAGCAGCTTTATTTATAATTGCTAAACCTTGACAGCAACCAAGATACCCTTCTGTAGGCGAATGAATAAATAAACTGTGGTACAACCAGACAATAGAATATTATTCGACATTAAAAGAAATGAACTGTCAAAGTATAAAAAGACATGGAAAAACTATAAATGCATATTATTAAGTGAAAGCGGACAAACTGAAAAGATTATTTACTGTATAATTTCAACTATATGACATTCTTGAAAATTCATGGAGACAGTAAAACTATAGGGACAGTAAAAGATCAGTAATTGGGTGAAGAAAGAAAGGTGACTAGGTGAACATGAAGAATTTTTAGGGCAGTAAAAATATTTGGTATGATACTGTAAAGATGGATACATGTCATTATACATTTGTCTAACCGGTAGAATGTGCAAGAGTGAACCATCATGTAAACTATGAACTCTGGGTGATAAAGATGTGTCAATGTAGCTTTATCATTTGTAACAAATGTGTAACTCTGATGGGGGATGTTGATAATGGAGAAGCTATATACATGTGAGACATAAGGTTATGGGAAATTTCTATAACTTATCTTTAATTTTGCTGTGCACCTAAAACTGCTATAAAAAAACAAAAACAAAAACAAAAACTTTAGTTTTAAAAAGGTAAAAAAATGACAACAACAACAACAAAAAACCAAATAAGATAATGTGCACAACTCTTAACTGTACAGCTTGATAAGTTTTTACAAAGTTAACACATTTATTGATCCAGCCTTTTAACAAATTGAATTATAGAATATTTCCAGGAGCATAAAAGCCTGACTTATGGTCCCTAACAGGTATCACTTTTCCCTGCCACCCTGCAGGGAAAAAAAAGTGACCAGTTTTCTCACTTTTGTCATAATAGACTAACTTGGTCTACTTTTGAATTTTTTACTAATGAGATAAGATTCTATGTATTACTTTATGTCTGACTTCCTTTCCAGAATATTCTAAATGTAAGATTTAGTACTGTTTTTCCATGTAGTAGCAGTTTGATCATTTTATTTTTGCATACTATTACAATGTATGATCAAACCATATCTAATTTACCCATTCCAAATTTGATATAAATTTGAGACATTTTTAACTAGTAGTAATTATTTTGCTTTGCTTTATAGGTAGCCTTAAATTTTCTTTGGAAATAATGAAAATGTTTTGGAACTAGATAGAGATGGTGTTTGTACAACATTTTGAATATGCTAAATGTCACTGAATTATACACTTTGAAATAGTTAATTTGTGCTAGGTGAATTTCATCTCAATAAAAATAATTATGTTGCCTTATTCTATCACTTTTTTTAGTTTACATATACAGTAGGATATTCATATGCTCAGCTTTAATAGACATTGCCAAGTTTTCAAGGAAGTTGTGCCAGGTTACTATATCTACAATAAATGTGATTGTTAGGTCCTCTACATTCTTACCAAAATAGTTTGTTTTCCTCACATCCATTGTGGTTTTAATCTGCATTTCCCTGAAGATAAAAAATATTGAGCACTGGTACATAAACTTATACGCTATTTAGATAGCTTTTTTTTCATGAACTACCTAATTTTTCTTTAGGCAGCTTTATTACTTTAGATTGCCTTTTCTTACTAATTTGTAGGAATTTCCTACATATTTAGGTAAAAATTCTTCATCATATAAAATGATCCCTGACACTTCTTCAAATTGTCAAAATATTCTCTCATTCTGTGACTTGATTTTTACTTTTTCTGATAGTAAACAGAAGTCCTTTTAATGTAGTTCAATAGTTCTTGAGTCTTAACATATATTTGCTTACCACAAAGTCATAGAAATATTTTATGTTATCTTCCAAAAATTTCATCTTATTACCTTTTATATTTTGGTCTAAGATCTCTTGGTACTAATTATTCTGGATTATGTGAGGTAGAGATCCAGCTTCTTTCTTTTTTCTCTTTCTTCCTTTCAGTTTTTTTTCTTCCTTTCAGTATATATATATATATATATATATACACACACATACACACACATACATTTATTCAGGTATATATGTATGCATAAAATATGTATATACATACATACATACACATTTATGTGTGCAGATATACACACATGCATTTATGTGTATATATACACACAAGTACAAATGCATGTATCTATGCATATATATGCACGTGTATGTGTGTGGAGATACAATATTTGGCAGATATTGAAAACAATCAATTTTTTTTTTACTACATTGAGTGTTATATTTGTTGTATGTCTGATGATCATTAGAGAATATGGGTCAACTATCAGTTTCATTTAGTTCCTTTGAAGATAATATGTCTTTCCCTTGGGCTCCTTTTAAAGATTTTCTTTTTGTGTTTAGTTTTCAGTAGCTTTACTATTGAAGTAGCTAGATTATCTTTGCATTTGAGTTTCTGTAGCTTATTCGATCTTTGTTATATCTTTAGTCAGATTTGGAAAATTAGTGGTATCTCTTTGAATTTTGCTTCAACCTGTGTTTTTCTCTGATTCTAATTAAGTGCACCTTCCTTTTATTTTTATCTCTGGTTTTCAAGAGGGGCATTCTTTGCTTAATTCAATAGATTGCTTTAAAAAAAGATCAGACAGCAATTCTCTTTTCTGCAATGTCAATCTTCTTTTACTTCCATTAAATTATTCAATTATCAAATTTTTTGGTTCTGAGATTTTTTAACATTGTACACACAGAGACACATATATGCATTTTTTACTCCAGTTTTCTGTTGAAATTTTCTATAGTGTATCCATTTTTGCATGTAATAATCCTAATCATTTTAAAGTTGGTGTATGATAATTCTAATATCTACATAACCGGGGAGTCTATTCTATTGCTTAATTTTTCTCTTGGTTTTCAATCATTTGGTCCTATTTTGTATTGAGACCAATTACTTCTGTTTAATTGATGGCAGGCAGAAATTCATGTGCAAATCACTTGACTCAGTTGAGGCCAATCTACTTCTTGTTTGCTTTTATGCTAGGTAGAACTCTTTTAGAGTTTCCACTGAATGTGTGGGGTACCAATCAGTCACTTTTCCTTATTATTTCCTGAACTCCAATTGTTCACTTCCTAGTACTGTGTGACTGCCAGGTTCCCTGTTTTAGTTTAATCCTTGAACAGCTGTTTTCTACTTTTTAAAAATAATTTAGCTCAAGTTCTTATTATTGTTCCATAAAAGATTAAGATTGATGATATATGTACTTTATTCTAGCCTAAAATGGAAAATGGGCAAGTTATTTAAACTCTGTAATTCTTGGCCTCCTCTTCCTTACTTGAGAATAAATATAACAACTCGGAGGATATATTTAAATCAAAGATAAGATTTTTTATGAAAAGTGCATTGCTGAGCACATGGTAAGTGATTAATAAAGGGCAGAGGTATTATTGCTGATTTTGTTCATTAATAAATAATAATAGCAAGTTACCACCACTACAACAATATTAGGCATGCAGTCTAGACTGGTGTGATGGCTCAAAGATCACACTGGGAACTTGACTCCCTTAATCTTTCAGTTACATCCTGTATAGCATTTGGCTTTTGTCTTCAAGTTTACCCTCTGTTGGCACAGAAGCGAATCCTCCTTCAACCTCATGAATGCATTACAGGCAACAATGGGAGCTTGGCTTCAACAATGAGATAGATGGTCATTCCTATCAGGGAAGTAAATTTTTCCAGAAATTATAAATAGATTTCTGCTTATGGGACTCTTACTAGAACTTTATTTATAACTGTAAGGACTGTTAGAAAAGGTAGCTTTTTAACCAGGCTTATTGTCTTCCAAAACTAAATGTGTCCCAGAAATTTACCATACTTACCATGCACAGGATTAAGTTCTTATTATCTAATATTTTTCATATTATGATGATCCATTGAAAAAACACAGAAACAAAGACTGTATCACCAAGTGAATTTGGGAGTTCCTTTATATGACAAAATTTTAAAAAGCTAATAAAATAGTCAAAACACTATAGCAGAAATAAGAAAAAAGTTTATTATTTATCCACATTTTTTCTTAAAAAAACAGGCTTATTTCTGATAATTTATCTATATATATATATAGAGAGAGAGAAGACTACTGATCTTCAGGAGACATTTTGGAAAGCTATAATATGTTATAGTTATGTGTAATTATATACATATACATGATAGATTAACATACTGCTATACAAAATTGATATAGATTGTATTTGCTCATCAATTCAAACATCAATTTTATTTATCAGCAATGAAATGAATAAAATATTCACTGAAATCTAGTGCTTCCAACACTGGGAAGACAGGCAAAGAGAAAACTCAATGACATAGAAAAAGATTCTTAAATTAGAGATTTGGTATTCTAAAATCACAAATACATAACAAGTAATAATTTTTCAAAGTTTGAAGGCATTCATATTAAATATATTATAAGAAATTTTAAGTTCTGGCATTGAGATATTTTATCCAGTATATTTTATGTTGTTTCTGTCTCTTAACATCATTTTGTCCATTCCTTCTTCTCTCTTAATACACCCCTTCTTATATATTGCTAGACCAATGAATAGTGCAAAGGGACTGGTGCTGCCTTTGAACTGGAAACTGCAATATTTTATCATGCTGGTTTTTATTTTATTTTCAGAGTACCTGCTTGGGATGATTGTGAATCCTCTTATCTATTATTTAACTACAAACAATATAAAAAAAAATACTTGTATCATTTTGTAGGTATATAGCTTTAGCAATGAATGAATGAATGAATGAATGAATGAATAAAATGAAAAAAGAAGAGGATAGTAAATGTGACTGAATTAAAATGGATTATTTTGGCTACATTCCATCATGAAATAATCCAGCCATATAATCTGAACTTCCTTCAAAGTCGAGCCCCAATGGTTCAACATTATTTCCTGTCTCTCCAACAGCCCAGAGGTACATAAACTAATACAATAATTAAATCACTCATTGTGTGAGGAATATCTGTTTTTGGAAATATTTTGCTCCTCTGGATGAAGTTGATCTCAGCTCAATGCCTATTCGAAATATTTCTCCTAGTTAAATAACTAAAAGTTTTATTTCATTCATATTATTTTACTGGAAAAAAAAGAATTATTTAAACATCTTACTATTTCTGAAACTATAAAAATTTTAAAAAATACACAAAAGAAGGGTTTTCATAGAGTTAATGAAGTCTTTCTAAACAAAATTCTCTGAAAATCAGATTTTAGGAAAAGAACCTGATAATAAACATCACATAGAGGTTCTCGCTCTTATCTCTGGATATGTGTCCAAATAAAGTTACAGAAACAATAGAGATTTAAAATGGGAAAATGCGCAAGTAAAGTCAAGCAATGTGTCATGTTTGCAGGCAAAAATAGAGGTTAACTTTACAAAATTCAATTATTTTGAATTCTTAAAATTAATAATATCTAGTTTTCAACATTCAAGCATGTTTCTAACCTCATGAGCAAGGTCTGGTACTTTTTCTTTTACTCAGCACCCTGCCAGGAAAAAATAAAATTAAAAAATGGCTAAGATTTTTAAAAATTTGAGTTCTATGTTGTAAGAGGACTTTGATTATGCAACATAATTCTGATGAATTCAGAGATCACAAAATAGAGGTAGAGTTCTTTCTGTTTTAAAGTTTTGATTCAAGATATGCTTTCTTTAACCAACTTCTCTTTAACCCTTTCAACAAACAAGCCTGCGGAGGAAGGAAGACTATCTTACACAGGCAGAGGATACTGGTATGATGCTTGAGGAAAGTTAGTTGGCACAAGCTAAAAATGAACATTTTCAAAAGCTGCATAATAGTAAACCTTATAGTAATCCAGTATCATCTTAGGGCTTTATCTTATGTCCTATCAGGATTATCAGTTAGAGACTTCACCATAATCTTATAGAACAGCCATTTGTACTCAACTACCTTCACAAAAAACACTTAGGGAGAATTTTCAAAATCCAGATTCCTGGATATCATTGCAGAAGGATTGATATGGAATTTCAAATAGGCAAAATGGTCCAGTAAGTAAGTCCCTATTCAAATCAACATAGGTGACTATAACAGTCATCAGTTTTAAAATTCTCTGCTCTAGGATATATGTAAAAGATAAACTTGATCTATGACAACATCATGATTTCAGAAAAGATTCAATTTTTAAAAAACTTTTTCTTTGTGTTATTGAGCTTAATATGTCATCATTTCATTTTAATAGAACTAAACAAATAACTAGTATACGTCTTATAGTGCTAAAATACTTTCTTGCCCAATTTAGGCATATCCATTTTTATTATTTAACTTTCATTGCTTACTATTTCAAAGCATATAACACAGAGAAGAAATGCAATGTAACATGCAAATTAATATTCAATCCTATTGACTTGTTAGAAAAATGCATAAAAGCCAGGATTAAAATAATAATTTAAAAACAATAGATTCACATATGAATAGATTTATTTCAGCTAAACCACACCATAACCTGGTAGAAAGATAATGTTATTTCTGGTTATTGCTGTTCATTTGCTTTCAGGTTATGATTAAAAGAATATATATGCTGGAGAGTTTTTGATTTGGGAAGTTATTTTCTGTATAGTTTAGCTAAAATGTCATCTTAGTTTTAATGGAAAAGAATGTTAATTTATTTGGCAAGAGTAACTTCTGGACACAAATTTTAGACTCTAGAGATGATGACTGATGATGAAGCTGTCAGCAATTGCTATAATTCCCACTTGCTGAAGGAATGATAAAATCTTTAGGAAAATCAAAACATATTATTTTAGCACAACCTTGTTAAAAACCAAAAGTACAATAATGATAAATAAAATGACATTTCTTTCTCTCCTCTCTCTTCATATACTCAATGTTCACCAAATTGTGTGACTATCTATTGCCATAAAACATTTTAAAAGAATATTTTTAAATTGATAATGTTAAAGAATTTAAGATTTAAAGTCAGAAAACCATATGATAGACTTTGTTTTACTGTCAATACAAAATAAAAAGAAAAATTAAAAGAAAAAAACATTACAAACAGCAAACAGGAAATAACTCATAAATCTGTGAATTAAATATTACCTTTAAGGTACAAGTTAACTATCTAAAATATTTTAGCAGCTACCTTAGATTCATTTTAGAAGAACAGACACAAATATCTTTAAAAATACTTGAAATTTTAACAGGTTGTAAAACTAAAACATTCTTCTTATTTAGATGTTTAATTATTCCACATCCCCATTCAGATTTCTGGTCTTTACTGCATTGATTGCCTATGTAGTCCCTATAATTCCTGCCCAACCTTCCCTAAAAGCTCTCAAAATGTACCTAGCCTTTTTCTTGATACTGTCAGATTGACACAATTTCTCAGTTCTCAGTGTAATATCATCCTGAATCTATCTTAACCTGTTGTTAGGCTCCACTTATATTTAATATTTATATGCATGTTGACAGTCACAAATTTCCACTTGGTGGTATGGAACAGGAAGAAAGAAAACAGTGTACCATTGGGTACACGTTGTGTGCTTGCCATTATATGAGGTGGTTTCACACACATTCAATCTACTCCTCATTTTTCTGGAGGGCCATACTTAGAGTGTAGAAAAATCATAAACAGGTATGATCTACACATGTGAAATGAGTACCACAGAGTCCTTTCAGATTGAGCAAAATGTAAACAGTGAGAAAGCTGTAATCATCTCACGATATCGTTAATTCCAGCAGGCATTTTTTTCCTTCTCTTTTTGTGAGAGCTCTTTATGAGAACATCTATTATAACTCATAGAATACTTTTGGAATGTATGAACAACAAAGCAGGCTATTTAACTTTGACCCTAGTTTTAGAGATAGTAATGCAAGAAAGAGGGAGATAAATTTTCAGATGCCATTTCCAACGACTTGATTTTTAGTTTTCTAAAAATAATATTTTTACATAATACTGCAGCCTCATCACTACACTCAATTCTTAGAGATATGATATAATAGTAAGACATTTTGAGGACTTATACCAATATATGCATATGCTTATAAATCATAAAAATATTACTATATGAAAAGAGTATATACATTATGATACATGCACAAAATAGAAATTTTAAAGAATGAGTTGATTGGGAGAAAGTGGTGAAGAGTTAAAGAAGTATAAATTAGTAGTTGATAGATGGTCACAGGAATGGGGAGCATGGCATAAGGAATGCAGTCAGCAGTATGTAATGGCTATGTGTAGAGCCAGAGGGAAGATACAGTAGTCAGGGAGATCGTTTCATAAACTATATAAATGCTTAATCAATGTTCTGTATACTTGAAACTAATAATAAAATAAAATTTTTTAAAAAAGCAAAAACAAAAGAATGAGGTGAAGATAGGAAAAAAGTTAATAAAGATAGCTTCATGCTATTATTGGTGTGATAGGCAGTTTTCTAAAATGGCCCCCACTGCTTCTGTACCTAATGTGACACACTGTATGATCCCATTTCCTTGAGTGTGGGTAGAATCTGAGACTAAGATAAAAGTTTCACTTCTGTGATTAGGTTAGAAATCACTTGACTTTGAATCAACCAAAAGGGAGATTATCCTGGGTGGTTCTGGCTTAATAAAATGATTATTTTAAAGAAAGTGTCAGATAGATTCCTTCCTAGTTGTCTGGAGAAAGCAAATAGACATGTTGTAAACCACTTATGGTCTCCATGGAAAGGAACTTCAGACAACCTCTTATTATTGCGAATAGTCTCTAGCGAACACCTAGCAAGAAAATGAGGACCTCGCTTATACAGTCAAAAGGAAATAAAATCCTCCAACCAGCAGTTATGTTCAAAGATCCAAAGCCCCAATTTGAGAATCACAGCTTGATAACTTCATGTCAGCCTGGCAACAAATGAACAGAGAATTCTATCTATCGTCTATCTATCTATCTATCTATCTATCTATCTATCTATCTATCTACACACCCACCCACATGGTTCTGAGTCTGAGTAAAAAAATTGAGTTAAGGAGAAGTATCCATAACCTTAGCCATAGAAATAAACCTTCTGTCCTTGTCTCCCTACTTCTATTGTTGCTCCACGATAGAGAGAAAACTGAGGTTTAGAGAGATTAACGATTTATCTGAATAAAGAACACAGAACACCAACTATTATATGAAGAACCTATTCTTCAGTATCTTTTTATTTTAAAATGCTTATTTCTTATATTTTGTAGTTTTCAGACATTTTTATTTAGTGGGATATTGACAATGTACTTATTTGGAAGACTTGTGAAGTCAAGTTTTCAACTATCGAAACATCTTGAGTGATAAAGCAGTTAGGTTTGTATGAAATACACCTGATCTCTAAATAATGAATCTCCTGGGCATCATTCACAGCTGGAGACTAGGCAAACTGTTCTATATTGAGTCTATGCTGCCTAATTCAGCAGATAACATTTTTAAGGTTATGATTATAGAAAATGGAAAAAGCAAAAATATGCCAATACAGTAATATTTAAACATGACACTAAATGGTCATGTTTAAAACTTAAATTGAAGATAATAGCTTACAAATATCACATTTAAGCCTAATATTTAGCAGTTCTTCTGGTAGAATTTCTATGGCCTTTTTCTGAACTATTTCTTATAGTCTCACATTTTTGCCACATTACAGGATTGTGTGTGTGTATGTGTACATGTGTCTGCATGTGTTTGTATGTTCAGGGTTTATCTTTAATAATAGATACTAGCATATTAAAGATAGTCTATATATCTGAAGCTAACTTAGGAATGAGTAAAAATATAGCCTGTTAAGTGTTTCTTCCTTGAGAAATGTATTTTGTAAATAGAGAGTTTGAGAGACACTAGTGTAATGCACAGGAATTAAACTGTTATTTTTTTCTCCTTGCCATTTTAAAAAATATTATCACTAATATCAGTAGTAAACCATGTCATGGCAGAAATAGCATACATTCTCAATTACACTCTAATGACAATTTTGTGTCATTCTATTCAGGAGGCAAGGAGAAACGTATTATCTTAACACAGTGCAAAAGAGTTTTAAAATCTTGGCACATTTTTCCTGCCAATTTTCATTTCCTATATCCGTTAAAATACAAAATATAGATATTCATTATGTTTCATTTCCTTTCTACGAATAAAAGTCTCTGGAAAATTATAGGTCTAAAAGCCATTCACACGTTTATCATGGTGAATGGATATAGATATGACAAACGGCACTAAAGTACACATTTTATTTTTCTTTTTGATTATTTTTGCTGTAAGTTCACAATGTAGATAGGTCATATAAAGCATGTTTGTTAAAATTTAAAATGTACTTTTGCCATTATTCTTTGGATGATCATACTTTAATCGGTCTCAGTAAATGATTCTTTTGGTGGGACTTTATGCCTCAATGCAAACAATCCACAGAAAAATCAATAAAGACTTACAAAGTGCACTCAGAATTCCAAGAGGGACATAATATTCATTATTTGAAGATTTCATGGATTTTTGTGAATTTCTTACAGAAATTAAAATGCACTCATGAAGAGACAGTTTAACAAAATGGGGATGAGAAGAATTATAGCTTATAAATGATATTCATTACTGAGAAAAATCAATTTTGTGCTACGGTGAAGACTTGACCTTCCAGTGCCATTACAAAAAGTCATACAGCATGAAACTGTTGTCAGTGTGAAACAGGCTCTCCTTTTTATTATTTCTGTTTGTAACATAAGGGAGCCCCACACCAGCTGCATGCAGCATTAGTTCATGAGCACATAACTGTATTTAAATCATTTATACATTACATTTTACAAATGTAATAGGGAAAAGTGTTTTTTGCACTCACAGTTAAGAGTTGGAACAGATGGTGAAAGCCTCAGTTTAAACTAATACGGGCATTAAAATAATTGATATTGCATGCATTCCTTGATATAACAAAAGTTTAGTTTACTATAAAATGGACTTTTGACTTTCTAGAATATATGAAACTTAACGTGCCTTTAGCAATTGTTTTCTACATGAGGAAATACACTGTTAGAATTCAATCATACGAATTTTTCAAACTTAAAAAAATGTAGCTATTCATTCAAGAAATATTTACTGAGCATCTGTTATGTTCAGGCACTACACATAGTATTGAGTTGCTTATAAAGGTGAATAAGAAATGATCCCTGTCTTCAAGGTAAGTCCGTGATATGGTGGAAGATGGAGACTGTAGAAAACATTGACAATGTATGGAGAATTTGGAGCACCTTCATTTGCAGTGACTAGGTAGGTGGTATCTTCATACCCTTTAGGCTCTTGGGCCTGCAACAAGGTGCCAATACACCTGACTCTATTACAGAGCCGAGCTGAGAAACTCTGCCTTTTTTTTTTTTGTAGGCATGGACAACTGAGAAGAAATTAACAATATTCATACATTGGATTTATATTTTCCATCAAAATAATTATGAAAGAAGTTAAAGAATTTTTTTAAAAATACAACAGTGGGCAATTATTTTTTAAAAATAAGACCTTTCTACATAACGGAATTCTATATTAGTCTTAGTATTTTGCTTAGGATCTTATCTTGCCTGTTATCTTGCCCAGAGTGGATGATTTCTCTCATATCTTTAAACAATTTTGTACTAGATTCAAGTTCTTTTAAATGTTCTCTAGCTCTTGGCATGCATCTGGATTGCCTCTGTAGGCTTTTCTATGTGCTATTGCCAAAGACAGCCATCCCTGATATCCTTTTCAGATTTCCTCTTAGCAAGCTCTTATTCATCCATTAGGACTTGATTTACATATCAATTTTTCAGGCATAACCTCCCTGACCTTACATTAGGCTAGATTCACCTAAAATATCTTCATTTAGAACTTTTAATTTTCTTTTAAGAACATTCACTTTTGTTTTAATTCCTTGCTTAATATTCAGCAAATATAAGAATATAGTAAAAATAAACTATCATATACTCTTCCTCTCGTGTTAAGTAGAATACTTTCTTACTTAGCTAATTTTTCTTGTATCTGTAACTACTAGGGATATGGTATGCAAGCATTAATAGGTAGAAATAAATGCAAAACCTAACATTTAAAATGCAGACTAAAAATGCTTTATTCAAATCAACACATTTTAATCTTTCTTGTGATTCACTAGTTACATCCAGTTCTTTATGCTATTTCAGAAACCTTGATACTTAAGAAAGCAGTACCACAGAGTTAATGAGTTTTTAATCTAGTCAGCCTTCTCTCTGGGCACTTTTTAAGTTTGGTTTGTCCTCTAGTCTCTTCCCAGGTGTTGCTATACTGTAAGGCGATATGACTTGGGAAGTAGCTTTACATTAGTTTTTCCTTGAAACCTCACTGATGATTTTAAGCAAAGTTCACTGGGTGATTTGGAGACCATGTGGTAGTTTAACCACATAGAATATCATTTGGGGCTTATGCTCAGTCTTCTGCTAATCTAATGAAACTCACTAAAGTTAGAGGCAAATTGTTTACTTAAAACACTAAAGAATCATTTTGTAGTATTTAAAGAAATTAAAAATAAGCAGTGGGAATAGAGAAAAAAATTATATCTATACTTCTAAAATGATTTCATATTGAAATCACTGAATATGGAAGTCGAGATCATTCAAATATGTGCACCTGCTTAAATTTGATTGTACCATCAGTCTTTCAAATAACCATATACACTCTCAATATATACCTAATTCATCTGCACTAAAATTTACTTTGACAATTGTACGTTCAAATTTCTGCAGATGTTCTTAGAGAAAATTTTTATGAAAATAAGCTCTTTAGATCTTATCCCTCAAAATTTACAAGAGTGAACAAGCCTATATAAAGATATTCAGTTTTTTTCCAAATAAGTACTTCCTATTTGTTTATTCAATTCAATTCTCTACAAAGATATCTACAAACATAAAAATACTGAATTAACATTCACAAATTATTGCTATTCCTCTTTTACCTGAAGAAAAGGAATTAATCAATTATTTACTGAATACTTATGTTATTTCATTTACTTTCGGCAAACAAATTGATGACTTTGATGTAAGAGTCAGCTTACTATTCAGATATGAATAATACATTTTATTTACCTGATATATTTTACTATATGAAAAACTTGATAGCAACAATATTTTATTAGATTATCTAGCAACTCTGAAGTAGGTAGTAACATTACCCTTAACCCTATTTGCAAGTAAAGAAATTGAGGCTCACGGCAGTCAGGTTAAGGACCAACTCTGGGTTTTCTGTATCAATGACCTGTGCTCTTTCTACTGAAAAATACTTTTATTTCTATATGATGCCAACTATTTGGAAACTCACATAATTTCTATTAATTTCCAAGTTGTTTAATTTTTAATAATCTTCAGATATTTATGTAAATTTGTCATGTTGAATATAAGAAATCAATATTTTTATATATTTTATTCACCCATGAAGAAAATATTTTGCTATGGTTAATGCTTTACGAGCTGATATAGAAAACTGGTAATTTCCTCTTTATTTATGAAGCTATGGACTATATTTCTTATCATTTCTTGAAGCTCCATGTGACCAAAGACTAGCTTAGGGCCAGTGAAATGTGAATGTGTGAATGGAGGCAACATATTCAACTTTCTATCCATGTCCTTAAAAGAGAAAAACAAAACACACACACAAAAAAACTTTTCCTTTCTTTCCTCTACCCAAAGTTTAGTATGTACATATTTTATCGAGTCAGAACAGCTCTCTTAAACCCAGAGAAGGAAGTTTTGTGTCGAGAATGGCAAAACAACTAATTTAAAGAGTCTAAGACTGTGACACAATAGAGTAGTATCACATTGTCTTTGGAAAGAATTTTGCACTGTATACTCACACTGTAATATGAGAGAAAATAAACTTCTGTCTTTTATAATCAATGCTATATTTTGGGTCTTTGTAAGAGCATCTGGTCTATATTTTAAAATATACACACACAGACACATAATAACTTAGAGATAAAGTTAATTCATAAGTTTATTTTTGATATTTTATAATTTCTAATATATAACATATATAATTTAAATATATATTTTGTAAAAATAAATGCATAGATAATTCAAATGAGTAGATAATAACCAAAAGTAACTCCCTGTTTAATTGAGAAATGTTTCTCTTTTCTATTAACTCAAATAATGTTTCTAGACTTCTTTGTAGCATTTTAGAAAAAGAGAAATGATTTCTATTAATTCAGAAAAATCAAAATGTACCATAGTTCTTGAGGTAAAGTAGTTACATTGTTGATTGGCAAAGACAAAATTAATTTAAGTTAAAAAGAAATTTTAGTTTGTTATTTAATCTGAATTAGCTATTGACTTTCTCCACATTAGTTATAATATTGGAATGACCAAGGATTTTATCTTTGTGCCTGTTTTATTCTCTAGCTACATTCACTTCTATATTCAAGCTATATATTGATATGTGTCAAATGTATAGGCATGGCCAAAAATTATTTTCTTAATTTCAAACCATATGTTTGTATACTTGGCACTTACTGCCTACTTGGCATTTACATCAAACATATCCCAAACTAAACTCCTGAATCTCCCCCCAAAAATAAAAAATCAAAATAAATAAAATAAATAAAAAATAAATTAAAAAATTAAAAAATTAATAAATAAATTCTTGAATCCCTCCACATAAAAACAAAACCTACTACAAACATAACCCTCTCCATGACAGCTGATGAATACTCTGTTCTTACAGGATAAGAGCTGTGTGGGCCAAAAACTTTAGAATCATTTTTGATCCTCTCTTTTCTTCATACTGCACAGATAGTTTATCATAAAATCTTCTTGACTTAGAATTCATTCATTGCTAACATTTTGTCCAATAAGATATCACATCTTCCTAGGTTTCTTCTATAGCTTTTTAATTTATCTCCCTGCTCCAACCATTCTCAGCCCCTCATAATACATGTAAATGCAGGGGCTTGAGTGGCCTTTCAAAAATATGTTATATTACATCCATCCTTTGTTCAAAACATTATGATTGCATCCCTATTTACCTAAAATGAAAGTCAAAGTCCTTTAAGTAGCCTATAATGCCTTATTATGAAAATATCCCTTGTTATTTCTCCAGTCTCCTCTTCTAAGACTTTTCTTCTTCTCAGTTCTAGCCACACTGGCTTCCTTGCTTTTTCACAGACACCCCAGGCACATTGCCATTTTAATATCTTTACCACAGCTTTCCTTCTGTCCCGGGTGCTTTCCCCCAAGAAATCCATTTTATTAACTCCCTAAAGTTTTTGCTTGAATTTTCTCAATAAATGACATTTTTAATACCATTACTTATCACCGATTCCTAATCTTCACTTCAGACCCTCTTAATCTCCCTTAGCTTCTTTTACTTACCCTTGTTTCTATAACAAATATCATCTTCTTACACATTATCTAATTTAATTATTCATTTCATCATTCATTGTCTCTTCTTTCTCTCCCTTGCATGCAGGAGATTTGTTTAGTTTGTTCCCTGATGCATACCATGTGCCTAGAAAACATGGTATCTACCAAAAATACATGTATCAAAATTCTAAATACCTAATGTATTTCAGTCATAGTACTGTACATTTTAAGTGTATAATATCAATTAATCCTTTGGTAGGCAACTTCTGAGATGGTATCCAGTCACATCTGCTTTCTGATATTCACTTCTTTGTGTAATTCTTCTCCTTGTGTATAGGATGAACCTAAAGACTTATGTTTAATGAACAGGTCAAAAGTGATGGGCTGTCACTTCTATGATTAAGTTACAAAAGATAGCACCTTCTGTCTTGTTAGCATTCTCTGTCTGTTGGCACTCTCTCTTGTTCTCTCACTTACTTTGTCTGATGTATTAAGCTGCCATGTTAGGTGATGTTCCATGGAGAGGCACACATGGCATGAAATTGAAGGAGTAAGTCCTCTGGCCAGCAATCAGTAACTAAAGCCTCAGAACAGCCAGCAAGGAACTGAATCCTGCCAACAGTCATGGGCACGATGCTAAGTAACTGTTTTTCCCAGTTGAGCTTTGAGATGTCTGAAGCCTCTGAAAGCCCAAGAACCCAGCTGAGCAGCACCTGGATTCCTGACCCATAGAAACAGTAAGATAATAAATGTTGTTGTTTTAAACCACTAATCTCTGAGATTATTTGTTACGCAGGAGTAGATTACTAAAATAATTCTCAATACGAGGTCATGTGTTTGGATGAAGACCAAATCCTCTTTTAGGAACTGTGGAAGCAGAGAGTATTTAGTTTTTCTCCCAATGTAAAGTTTACATCACATAAAGGCATACCAGCGCTTTTAACCTATATCAGTATAATGCCAACTCACATCTACTCTCCTGTGTTATATTTTTCTGCTAATCTATCCTAAACATAAATCTTAAAAATTAAACATATGGTGTAAGTTTTTAGTGTTCTATTTTTTTATACTTGCCCACATATATAAAATATGTAAAACATAAAATATAACTTAAAACTTAAAAGCTAAGCTATATTACTTCCCTCCTTTTCATAGTCCTCTAAAAACCCTGATGAGATTAGTGACACAATCTTTAAGATATGGATATATAACCATATACAAGCACTCCTCACCACTCCTTACTTTGAAATTAAATCCTTTGTTTATGTATGCCATTTAAATCAATTAATTGACTTTTAATGTCCCTTTATTATACAGCGCTTTTTTTTACAAAAGTAAAAAGGCTCCAGGAAAAACTTTTGGACAACAATCAATAAGAACAACACTATCTAAATTAGCCCAAACTCCAAAAATCATATTTGTATTCTAAGGCAGAAAATGCAGTGATTTTCAATTGGATATAGTGTTCTGAAAATACCACTGGCCTTGCATAGGAGATGGTATTCTTTTCCTAACTCTAATACTGAGAGAACGGCCAATCCAAAAAAGGCTTTGTGAGCCTCCATTTCTTCATCTAATCAACAAATATCTAGTTTCTATCGTCTCTGAAGTCCTTTGGAATACCAGTCCTATGGTTTAAAAAATCATGAAACTACGTTTAGAGCTAACATCTCTACAGGTTATAAAATTCTGGAGCACATGGATAATTTCTCAATGCTTCTTCTAATGCTTAAAATATCTAAAATATCTAAATTAAGGCTAATTGAAAATGGCTACCAGTTTTTCACCCTATATCCATTCTGCTCTGCTTTCTTACTAATTGAACTGTAACTGTATTTTTTTTCAAAAGTTACATGCCTACCTAAAGGACTATAATTTTTAGTCTGCCATGCATCTAATAGGTGTTTCCTAGGAAACGTACTTAAATATGGCTGACTCATATGGAAATGGTACTCTTTGATTTTCTCTTTTTATCTCTTTCCTTATTTCTCTGAAATTTAGATATGGCAATTGGACTTCATCTTGGGGAGGACAGGATCCCATGCTAAGGATGTTAGAGAAGTAAAACAGCTCTTAATATGATGTAGAGACACAAGCTTAGTTAGATGGGTAGTAAATTTTGGTGAGCAAACAGAATGCTCCCTTTAATATACTATTTTTCAAATGTATCATAATTTATCTACTATTATTTGAAAATGCTATAAACCATAGCAGTGGTTTTTTCCAGATGGTAATATTTATTGACTTAACTTGTGATATTTCTAAACTATTTATAATATTAGTCAACATTATTTTTTACATAGTATTTTCCAGTGCTTACATTTTGGTATATATCATTTTTTTAAGTGCCAATCTTTTTTTCTTGTCTTTTAACTGTATATAGCAGAAGTTATTTTTTTAAAAAAAATACCTTACTTTTTGGTAAAGTTAAGTAAATTTAATTTTCTGAATTATTTTTTTATTCACCTTAGGACAATTAATCATGTGACTGGACTGAAATAAAGTGATGAGCTCAGGAGCTCTAACTTCTACAGTTTCTCTCCCTTCCATGTATCTACGATCTCTAGAGATTATAGGCCCCTTGAACTCTTACTATTGGTATTCTGACTTCCTAGAAAATTGAATCATCAAGCCTATGTACGGACATCATTTTCTTCATATACAATTTTCAGTAAATTGGTTTAAGGGGAAGTTTAGGGTCTTTAGCAACTATATTCATAGTCGATCAGATGCCTTTGTTGCCTTACTTCATTAGGTAATTTCTCAGACACAGAGGTTGTGGAAGTCTAATCCTCAGCTAAGTATGGTATTAAACTGACTTATAAGTCTGTATTCATTCCTGAAAGATTTTATAAAGAAAATGAGGTTCTAATTTCATCCATTCATATATAAATTATTTTTATATTTTATTATATAGCTAAAATCTAATTGTAATAGAATTTTTTTCTACATTAAAACTTCTAAGTGTTCTATTACAGTCATTTTAATATATTCGGAGGACATGAACCTTGTAAAATATCATTTTAGTACAAATTAAGATTTTTGCAATTTCAAGTTCTCTGTTAGAAGTAATTTTGAGTGTAATCTTGTAAAATAATCATTGCTCAAGGGACCAACGAATATAAACTTTCGGTCACAAAATACTCAATTGAAGTCCCAATTTAAAAAAAAAAAAAGCGAAAGAAACAATTGGAAAAAGAGCTTTCGAATGAAACAATCCTATTGAAAATTAATAGATAAGTAGATGTAAAAAGAATAAAAAGAGGGGAGAAAGCTAGATATTGATTTTTTTTTTATTATTTATGTAGGAATGGAAGGATGTCTCAAAGAAATCTGAAATGATGCATAGAAAAGACGCAATGACAAGTCATGAGTAAACCAATATTATGTTATAATACCAACTGCTCCTTAACTTGTCAGAAAAAGGCAAAGAGTCAGACTAAAAGAGAGTTAGGTCCTTTATTTAATACCAGTGTCCTAGAAAACGTTTCTTTCCCAGATAGGGCTAAAGGATACAGCTATGAGGACCTTAGCTCAGGAAATCAAACTCCCTAAAACTTAAAACTCCATCTTCAGATAATTTTAGCAAGGGACTGGTCACATACACAATGGAATACCCATAAAATAAAATGCTATGCATTTTTTACAAAGAAAGTATTTCTTTGATGTATTTTTACAGAAAGATTTCTGGGAGTGTAAAATGACAAGTGTAGGTTCCTGATCAGTGCTTATATTTTATATCAATATTTTTCTGGGGAAAAAATATCTACTCATATATGTCTAAAATGAATCTGAAAAAAAGAGAAAAAAACTATTAAGATATCAGATATAGACCCTCTGCTTATGCATACCTCTATTAGAACAGTTATCACTGGTACTTATTTCCTAACAGGTAAATTGATACATTCAGAGATTGACAGAGAAAACACTGTTACAACTAAGAAAAAATCTTTAACCTATCATAAGAGACAATTTGTAATAAAAATCCCAAGAAACTTCAATTTACTGGCTTAATAAGCACAGATAAATTGTGTAAATCAGTGTTAGGAGGATTAATTAAAATAACAGAATAGTATTATTATTAAAGGGTTAATAGTATTATTTTTAAAGGGTTAGAAATTCTGCTCACTACATCACTTATTAAACTCTATATTAAGGCTTTCTAAATTTGTTTCCCCAAGAGTCATAGTCAATCCTTTCTGGTTTAATGAATAAAGTCTACCTTTAACAAGTAATTATTAAGTGGGAGGAAATGCTAGACATTTTAGATATGACAATGGGCCTTTTAATAGCAAATATACTTGAAGTATGATGGTTCACAAAATCTGTTTCAGACTATGGAGAATTTGTACAATAGGAGCTATGGTGCAACAGAAATCAGACATTTCTATCAATGGATAAATTTAAAAAACAAGATTGTATCATAGTTTCCCCCCACCCCTTTGCTGCTGTACAATTCCATAACCCCTTCTGAGCTTCCTCCAAAGTCTTCCCAGGATAGACTATAATAATGAGATCTCTTTCTTTAGCAAACAGAAAGTCAGGGACAGCAATGTTTAAGCCTCTCTCTTGACTAGAAGTAATTAAGTATCTAAATTATAAAAACACACTCTTGTCTGGGGAGGTTAAGCTGATTTAATGAACTGCATAAATGACAGAAGCTCTTCATTTTACAGAAAAAATGCATGTTGTATCTCATTATATTGCTTTATTCTTATATGAAGACCCATTGATTAAATACTAAGTAGAGATTTTTCACTGAGGTATATGAGGATATGGTAAGATTAATGTTGAATTTAAAGTTATGTACATTTTGTACCCATATATTTTCAGATAGCTTCATAAATGTATTCATTTATTCTTGTACTGTAGAAAATAGTGTTTTTTAATTTCTAACTCATCAATAATCAGAATATACACATAAAAATTATGTGCACAAACACACGTTAACTGAGCAAACATCAGAAAAGAACATTACAAATATAAATTCAGTTGGATATTCAGCTTTTAATTGTGTATATGTTACTATGTATTTTGAAAATAATAAATCATATAATATTGAGTGTAACTTGAATGAAACTGAAAGTCAGAATGTTTCTTTTCTCTTACTTACTTGCTGTGTAACCTTTAATAAACTTCTTAAACGTGTTAAAACTTAGCTACCTCATCTGAAAAATGTAAATAAAATATTTGTTAACTCAAAGTTTTGTTTTAGTTGTTAAATGAGATAAAGTAAAAAAAAAAGTGCTAGACACAAACCTCAGACAGAGTATGCACTCTATAAATTATTAATAAATGGAAGTTGGATACAGAATGATCACTCAAAAATAATTATATGAAGTATTGGAAATATAATAATTGAGAAGGAATTTGTATATTCCTTCTAGGTGAATTCAAGTTTAAAATTCACAGAGAATAATTTTGTATTTATAAAATTGATGTCAATGTTATTACTGCTAGAATATCTGAACTTTGTAATTTCAAATATACAATATAGATGTAACTGTAAATAAATGCATATTTATTAATATATAATGGTATATGTTATATATTATATATCACATAATATATAATAAATTGTTAGTCATTTGAAAAATTTATGGAAAAAGGCACAATTGTATAAGACAGAATCTATATATTACACAGAAAGTATATATATTTTTTCGATTTGTCTCTGGTTATATATCTTATGAAATAATTAACATTATATAATGTTTTCTAAAATACATTGCTCAGTGTGTCTATAAATTTCTTTTTAATAGAAAAACAGCAGGTAAGAAATGGGGGAACTGATATTTTGGGTACAGCAACTTTCATTGATATCTCTTTTGAATAGACATGTCATAAATACAAATTGGCACAAAATAAATGTTAAAGTGAACTGTCATTTTTACACTATTGAGTCATCATTATCATCATCCTCAGAAATTATTGGATAGTTACTATACACCAGACATTTTAAATGATAGTCAATGCATCAAGTAATTCAATTGTCAAAAAAAAAGTATGTTATTATTATACTCATTTTAAAGACTGAAGTAGAGATTGAAGGAGCTTCCTAAAGCCATCCAGCTAATAAATAATGGGAAAAAGAATTAAACTTATGGTGTCTAACTAATTTAATTCATTAGTTTATTTATTTATTTGTTTGTTTGTTTGTTTGTTTTTATGGTGACATTGGTTAGCAAAATCCAATAAGTTTCAGCTGTACATTTTAACAGTAAGGCATATATATATATATATATATATATATATATATATATATATATATTGTGTTCACCTCTCATAGTTAGATTTCTTTCTGTCACCACATATTGAACTCCTTTTACCCCATCTACCATACCCTTGCCCCCTACCCTACCCTCTGATAACCACTAGTATATTGTCCATGTCCATAAGTCTGTTTATTTGTCTTGTTCTTTTGGTGCTTTTAGGTTTATATCATACATATAAGTGATATCATGTCGTTTTCAACTTTTTCTGTCTGGCTTATTTTGTATAGCATGATTATCTCAAAGTCCATCCATGTTGTCACAAATAGCAGTATTTCATCTCTTCTTATGGCTGATAAATTTAATTTTAAAATGCAATACGGAATTATTGCTTAATAAGTTATTCTATAACATCACTCTAAAATTAAAATTT
Organism: Pteropus medius; assembly: GCF_902729225.1. NCBI lineage: Eukaryota > Metazoa > Chordata > Mammalia > Chiroptera > Pteropodidae > Pteropus > Pteropus medius. The sequence continues at coordinate 14,119,107 of NW_024344240.1, forward strand.
TAAAGTTTAAAAATCACATATATTTAAAAGGCATGCATATACTATACACAATATCTTCAACCTCCTAGTTGAAAAAGTAGAATTCTATCTGAATAAATGTGCAAAAATATTGTAAAAAAAATTAATAGTATAATTAAATAGCCAAAACTTTTTTTGCCAACATCTTTTTAACTCAAATAAATTATAAAAATTTGCTAAATTTTGAAAAAATTAACATTCATCATTCAACAAATTTATTCTGTATTAGTGCTTATTCAAGGCACTTAGATACATTAATGAAAACAAAAGCCCCTGTTTTTAAGAACTTACAGAAAGCAAGCCAGTCAATAACAATAAATCAACAAAAATAAATAAATTTCATGACATATGAGAAATTAATAAATTCCATAAAAAAAGAGCAGAGCAAGCCAAATATTTTAATACTACATAATTTTTTTATGACATTTACTTGGGTGACATTGAATAATAAAATTATATAAGTTACAAGTGTATAATTCAATAATACATCATCTGTACATTGCATTGTATGTTGTCAACACAAAGTCAGATCTCCTTTCGTCACCATATATTTGACCCCCTTTACCCTTATCTACCTCTTCTCCACCTTTCCCTCTGGTAACCACTAAAGTGTTGTCTTCATCTGAATTTTTATCTGTGTTGTTTGTTTGTTGCTTTCAGTTTGGTTTTTTTTTTGTTTTCATTTTTTTATGGTGACATTGGTTAATGAAATCCAATAAGTTTCAGCTGTACACATGGATGGACCTCGAAATAATCATGCTAAGCAAAATAAGCAAGATAGAAAAAGTTGAAAATCACATGATATCACTTATATGTGGGATATAAACCTAAAAGCAACAAATGAACAGAAACTCATGAACATAGGCTATAGACTAGGGGTTACCAGAGAGTAGCCGGGAGGGGGGAGAGAGAAAAAAGATGGGGTAAAGTGGGTCAAATATGTGGTGACAGAAAGAAATCTAACTATGGGGGGGGGGAACACTGTAAATATATATATATACCTTACTGTTAAACTGTACTGCTTTCAGTTTTATATCCCACGTATGTGTGAAATCATATGGTTCTCAACTTTTTCTGACTTATTTCAATTAGCATAATTATCTCAAGATCCATCCATGTTGCTGCAAATGGCAATATTTCACCTTTTCTTATGGTTGAGTAATACTTCATTTTATGTATGTACCACATCTTTGCATTAAAATATAACCATGATACTCTATTGGAAAAAGAATATCATGCTGGTGCAAATGTATGTGTGTATGTGTGCATGTGATGTTATGTTTGTGTGAGCATGACTTCATATTGCTATTTAGAAAAGTTAAAATAGCAAAATTGTAAGCAGATTCACATTGATGTGGTTATCTTTTAAAAGGTCACATACTATATTAATCTTAGTTATTTTTTTCTAATAAAATACCTTGGGCAAAAACAACTATTCCTACATCTGATTTAAAGGATAAAAGAAAAAATTAGTGAATGACTATAGTGATAAATAATATCTATGGTACCTGTGATAAGTAATCTCCAAGCAATTTATGATACCCTTAGTAAGAGAAATGACATTATGATAGTGCAATAGTAGTGTCTTTTTACTTCAAACTTTACCTATATCTAGCTGCAATAGTTGGTACAATTAATTCTCATCAAAATGAAATTGACAGTTACAAAGGATTCTCGAAATTTAAGTTGCATAGCAAGAGAGACTAGAAAAGAGATTATCCTGAATAAAAACTAAACATCACAATGCCTTTAACATCTATTTATTATTATTATCATTAACTTTGGAAAGAGAATTTAAGTTATAAGTTATAAATCTTAATTTATCAGTCAATTTTATATTGATACATAATACATTAAATGAATATCCTGTGTATGTAACTAAGTAGTTAGTTTTATAATAAAATTTAAAATCAATTCTTATCTGATTCACATTCACATAATTTATTTAGAAGAGACTCAATCACATTATTTTTGTTTTTTAGATAAAAGATTCTGAAAAATACGCTAAGGAAACATTGCATTATAAAACAATTCTTGTCAGTAAATAACGGTTAAGTGTTCCTTAATGTATAAGTCTGCTGTTTTTGGAGAAAAATAAAACATGAGAAATATGTCTAGCCTTTAGAATAAGTTGGTAATGTTGGAGAAACATACCTTGACAATACAAAGGAATATTCATTTATTGCATACGTGTGTTTGTGTATCTTCACTTAACACACTATTTTCTTAGTTTCAAGAAATTTAGTGTCCTTGATCATTGTAACTGCAGTCCAGATTTCATTATATATGTGTATATATATATATATATATGTATGGTTATCAAGGGCCATAAGTTTCTCAAAGATAGGAGAATAATGTGTATTCTAAGTGAAAGATTCAGCTAACTTTCTATCATAATAATGATGCTCTTTTTTGACTCTATTTTCAGAAAGTAGATAAACAGAACTGCCGTTTCACAATACATCAAGTTTGAAATTATATAAATTTTATCTCTATATAATTTCTAAAAAAAATTCTGTGGTTTCATGGAAAACAATTGTGTTTTCAAACTTTTTTTATGTATGTGGCAAGAATACAACACTCAACAAATTTTTAAGAGTATAATATTGTTCAATTTACAAGCAATGTTGTATAGGTATTTAGAAATAATTCACCTCTCTTGACTGATACTTCATGCCCATTAATTAATAACTCCTCAATTCTCTCTCCCTCAGTACCTCGCAAACCACCATTCACTTTTCAATATTGTAAATCTGACTATTTTAGATAACTCATTCATATAAGTGGAATCGTAGTATTTTCGTTTTTGTGACTGGTTTATTTCACTTAGCATAATGTCATGAAGGTGCATCCACGTTGTCACATATTGCAAAATTTCCTTGTTTTTTTTTTTAAGGCTAAATAGTATTCCATTGTAAGTATATACCACAGGTTTTTTTTATCCATTCAACTGTTAATGGACATTGAGGTTGTTTCTATGTCTTGGCTATTGCGAATAGTGCTACAATGAACATAAGATTGTTAACAGCTCTTCAAGTTCAGATTTAAATCTATTGTATAAAAAAAAACAAAACAAAACAAAAGTAGAATTACCAGATCATATAGTAGTTCTATTTTTAATTTTGATGAACTTCCATACTGTTTTCCATAATAGCTGCACTGTTTTACATTCCCACCAAAAATTGCAAGGGTTTCAATTTCTCACATCCTTGCCATTAGTTTTTTAAAGGTGATTACTAGAAAATTTAAAGTTATATATGTGGCTTACATTTGTGGCTTGCAAACTGTTTTTACTGGACAGTGCTGGTAGAAGACATTAAAAGCAGCATATTTTAAAAAATATTTATATATATTGCTATGTTTCCCATAGAGAAATAAACACATCTTGGCTTTTCCACTGATTCTCTAAATAATTCTGAATAAATAACTACTATTTGTTTTGGTTTCCTAAGTTTATTTCAGGATAATCTCTGAAACAAGAGCCTCTTTCTAAGCCCTTTTGTTTCTCATCTGGAAACAAAATTCATAATTACATGACGCTTACTGTTGTAAGAATTAAATTATAGAATTTATGTGCTAACCTTAGAGATCTATAATGTAATAAACACATATTACTATAATTGATTATGCTCCTTAACCTCAATGCAGAAATTAACAAACAGTAGGTGATTTTTGCCACTTTTGGTGTTCTCTGCCCTTCCACACTAGTAAACCAGATTTTGGTTTTGTTTTTCCTTTTTTTTCTTTTTAAATTTGAAAAGATGCTCTTTGTTCTTTCTTAATTCCATTTACGCTCTTTCATGCACTCCAAAATATCCAGCCACCTTGAAATAAAACCAACCAAATATTATTGTTATAATGTCAGAATGTGAGAAATAAAGTCTCTGAATGATAACCAACATTATAAAATAAAACGTAATCGCAGGCTCTGAACATAACAAACTCTATGGAAACAACATAGGGATCTGGGCATCAAAACAAAGGTTAAACTCAATAATCATCTATTGTTTTAAAATATTATAAATTTTAATGTTTTATGTGACAAGTATTTACATTTAACTTCGTTATATAAATATCTTGGTGCAAAGTGCACAGCTCTTTTATAGCTTGGATAAGAGGGTTATAGGGTAGTCAGGAATAATCATGTTCTAGATTTACTAATACCCAGAACCAACTGAATTGACAAAGATCTTTTAAAAGTTACAAATATTAGTAGTAATGTAAGGAAAATGATTGTACTCATACAATGTAGGTGGGAATACGCACTGGTATAACACTTCTGAGTTCGGTTTAACACATAGATTAATAGCAATAAATGCGTGCAGATTTTGCACTGACACTGTATCTCCATTTCTGGAATTCATATTAAAGGAAAATGCCAAAAAAAATGCACAACATATAGAGACAAAAATCTTCATAGAAGCAGTATCTGCACGCACACACACACACACACACACACACACACACTAACAGAATTAGAAGCAACCTACATATATAGCAACATGGATATGTTAAGTATATTATAGTACATATATGGGATAGAATGCTAGTAAGCCATCTAAAATGATTTTGAAAAAAGAGTATTTAATCATATTAAAAGACGTTAAACGTTTATTTTTAAGTGAAAATGTTTACAACATGAAGTTTATATAATATTTTATTTTATTATTATTATTTATTTTTTAATTTTTAATTTTTTAAATTTATTTTTTATTATAGTGACATTGGTTAATAAAATCCAGTAAGTTTCAGGTGCGCAATGTAGCAGTACAGCATGCACATATATATGTAAGGCATGTACAATTTATGCATAAATTGTATACCTGCTAAATTGTACACCCAAAACTTACTGGATATATATAGCATTGTGTGTTCATGGCCCAGAGTTAGATTTCTTCCTGTCACTACATATTTGATCCCTTTTACCCCATCTACCTCCCTCTCCCCTCTCCCCTCTATCCTCTGGTAACCGCTGGTCTATTGTCCATGTCCATGAATCTCTGTTTGTTTGTCCTGTTCATTTGTTGCTTTTAGGTTTTTATCTCACATAGAGGTGACATCATGTGGTGTTCAACTTTTTCTATCTGGCTTATTTCGCTTAGCATGATTATCTCAAGGTCCATCCACATTGTAGCAAATGGCAGTATTTCATCTCTTCTTATGCCTGAGTAATATTCATTTTAAAAAATACATAAAAGTATGAAATTGAGAAAGGCATCTATTAAAATATTCTTGACAAAATTATTTATAGATTATAGAAGAAATTTCTTTTTATTATTTGTATTTTTTAAGTTTCTCACTACACACATACACATGTGCATACACACACACATCTTCTCTTTTATGGAACAAAATAAATCTCCAAAAAGTATTGCTAGGGCATTATCAAATTGGATAAAAATACTTACTCCTTCATATAAGCATTTAAGCAACACTATTCTGATTTTATATTAAATTTTAATCAGCTACATGAAAATAACAGTCTATAAATATGCTTAAGTCAGAAAATTTATAGAAGTTACCATATTTTAATAAAGTTGCTCTTTGAAAAGAAAATCTAAATTCTACTTACAATTCAGTCTTTAAATCCTCAGCAGATAGAGTTATAATATTTTCTATAATAATTGACTTGACAAAGTAGATGAATCTTTAGTTTTAATTACAAATAAACTCTTGGGATAAGCATAATCTGGTAAAAAGTGATTAAAATAGTCCAAGGATTGGTGTCTACCTGAACATGATATTAATAATTTTCATTCTATCTTCTTGATTTATGTATTTGTTCAAAATAATTCCAAACATTTACTTTTAAGAAAGTATTGAGGAAGATATAATTTGCAAATAAAGAGTGGTAAGAGTATTTTCTTACCATTAGAAGGGATTTTCTTACCATTAGAAGAGATTTTCTTACCATTTAGAAGGGATTATATTTCAGAACTAATTTTCTACAATTCCTAAAGTCAATATATTTTTACTGGTGAAGTTGCAAAGTATGGCAGAGATTAATAAAGCAGTCCAATAAAATCATAGACATGAATGATAAAATTCATATTTTAGTTATCCCACAGGGTTTATTTATAATTTTAGCCTATATTTATTAGAGCATGTACACTTTGCTAATTATACCTGTTTAGGAATTTCAAAGGAGAAAAACTGGGTCAAATATTAATATTGCATTCAAATATTCATTACACATATATCGATACAAAACATTTAAGGCATTCCATTTACTATGAGTAGGAACAAAAAGAAATAGGATTTGATTCCTCTAATAAAGGCTATCATTTAATAAAGAAGATTTTATTCTAAAAAAATACTGTTTAAAGTGTCGTTTGATTAATGTGTGGTGTCCATATCCTATAGAAAAATCAAGATTCTTGAAGAGATGATCGAAAGATTTTATAGAGCGCAAGTATTGTTAGAAGTACAATTCAGCTAAAAAGGTATGTTGAGAGAGATAGATGAAGGGTTTTGAGTGAGAAGGTAGACAAATACTTTGTTCTTTAGACAGCAGGGACTCCTTTATAGTTTGGAGAGTATCTATTATTTTTGAACCCAATCTTCTCCTCCATTTTCATATGGAACTAGAGAATTCAACCTTTAACAGAGACTATAAGTCTTCTATTTGATTTCATTTTTGTCTTGTTCATCCATGCCTCTCCAGCCATTCTCCATGGTATCATGAGTGATCTTTATGAAATGTAAATTTAATCAATTCATTTCTCTGACTAAAATTCTAAATAGTTTTTCCCTGCATGCATAATAAAAACCAGCATCTGTGTGTGGTGCCATTTGTTCTCAGTTCGCCTCTCACTGCCATGCACTTTATGCTTTTAAACAAATCAGATACCATGGTTTCATAAACACATCATATAAGTATTCTTTAAACAGGCTATTTGTAACAGTTAAAAACTTTTCACTCCTTCGTTTGCCTGCTCTACTCTTTCTTTCAAGATTTGGCTGAAAAACTTTCCTAAACTTTCTCCTAACTTTCTCCTCATTCAAGAACAATTAGCAATTCATTGACTCATATTCCCACAGCACTTTCTACAGACTTCAAAGGCAAACTTTAACATTTCAATTGGGCATTTACTTTTGTTTCCCATACAAGATTGAGGATTTTTGTCTTCATTGTTATTAAACTTCCCAGTAAGTTATACAGTTTCTAGATAGTAGATGCTCAATAAATATTGAATGAATTTAAAAAAAGACAAATAATGACACAAAATAAAATTATTAAAGGCTTTTTGTGGTAGCACTTAATATGAAAGTGATAAGATGGTGGGGTTGGGGGAGAGGGTTACATACAAAATGTTAGCTACACTGACTTACCTTTTTTTCCTTACCCTGCTTTTCTTCTTTCAAAAGACCTTAGCTCATCATGTTATTTCACTTTAGGGATATCATTTTAATTATTACTTTTTAAAAGCATTCTATCTAACCCTATCTTTTTAAAGTATCTTCCATAATTACAATAAACAGTTTAAATGGCATCACCTACTCATTGTATCTGAGTTAATTTCTTCTTACTTTTCCTTAGAAAAAGCAAGGATAGAAGAATCAAGATTGACTAAAATATATTAAAAACAAATGCTCTAATTTAAATCTGTGTCATATCATTCTAAAATCTATGTATAGGTTTTGAGCATAAAACGTTCCATTTATTCATTCATTCAGCAAATACCTACAGTAAGGGACTTGAATGTGGCAGCCACCGTGCTACCTACTGAAAATGTAACATTTAGTAAGATTATTTACATATCTGGATGTGTATATGTCAGGTAGTTTATAGTATAATATTTGAAAAAAAATGATTAACATAATCATGGAATTTTCTTAAAATGTTATTTCTTCAAACAATTAAATACTAGATTAATTATTTAAAGTACCCATCGTAGTGCCTGAAACTACTTACTCTTCTTATTTGGTAAAGAAAATTCCCTGAAAAAATGTCCATATGTTAAAAATGAGAGCTCCGGTATCACACAATCATAAAAAAATTTTAATAAGTTTTTAACAGATTGAAGGCACTAAAATAAGTTGTAATTTGTAACAGAAAAATACATAATCATCTACTGCTTTACATTTTAACTGAAAAGATGATTATGAATTTAAAATACAGCAGTTATTTGCTAATGCAGATCATTAACTTTAATAGTCATCATATTATTTGACCTTTTATTTATTTGGCCTTTTACAGAGATCCAAATTAAAATATCATAGATCTAAAGTATGACTATATGCAAGGCATCATAGGTTTATGGGCTTCAAAATAAAAATCCATAACAACAAGGAAACTTGGTAACAGAAGAATAATATACATTGGAGTCAGAAGACTTGTTCCAGATCTAAGAATGAGAGTCAGAGAATATTCAAATACCACAGTTTGATCACTTATAATGAGAATAATAAAAACTCACAGATATACTGTCGCATTAAATGTTAAAATGCCTACCTTGTGGAAAAAAATAATGAACCTTTTATAAAGTAAATCCCTCAGTTTTCATTCTATAATAAGGTTTAATTTTTGGAATCTGATAAAGTGTCCAAAAACTAATGCTATGACTTCTAATATGTATTTTATAAATTTAAAAGAAAGTTAGTTAAAATAAGTATGTTATAAGTTGAGCCTAGCAGTTAACACTAGGAGTTCTTGCCAAGAGACCTGGATACTGCTGAATTAATCAATCTTCAAATTTGTGGACTCAGCAAAAGTTTGTCTTAATGCTTAAACTAGGTATATCTCTCAGAGGGAGAACTGCTATCAATCAAATACTCACAAGAGTTTTGTGTATAAATTGAAGTTTCAAATCATATTTTAATCTATAATGAAAAGTATGACAGAAGATTCAGAATACTTATATCCTATAGCCAAGGCTTTCTCTCTCTGTTGGATGATCAGATTATGATTTCTTGAAAAGCAATGGTGTCGGTTGGTTTGTTCCAGCGTTTAAAGGTATCATTTTTCTTCGTAAAAGGGAGATATCGTCAAAGGCCCAGAGCATTCTTTTTCCTAAGTAGTGCATCATTTGATACTGATACACAATCCCTGCCATTTTTTCAACTCTCCATTCTGATACCTATATTCTTTCTTTGAATATATCCAGTTAAGTGTTACTCAGCCCTGGAAATTCTTTTTCCCAAAAAGTGACTCTGCATATCAGATTTAATCCTCTACATTGAGTGAACTCTCAGGAGGTAGTCTTTATTTCTTATTTTTAAGTTTGGAAGTGATTATTGACTTCTGCTGTCACGAACTTACCAAATTTATCAAATCATTACTTCTGAATTTTTATGTTTATAACTGTATTTCTCTAGGAAGTTTGGATTTTCCTAAGGCTGAATAAGTTAATATGTGGCTTAAGAAATGAATGAAGAATTTCTTATTTCTAACTACCAACAGTTAAGTTTCAATAAATATCTATAACTGTATATATATTTTTCAAGGTAACTTGATTTTATGGCATTTGAAATTGTAAGTACAATTACAAAGAAATCAAATCAAGTTTCCTCTATTATTTTAAATATTACTCTTAACCTAGCAACTTTCTTTAAGATTTACTTTAGCTAAGTCAAACTTCTCTAATTTTCTTTATGATATAGTTAGTCTTAATATATACATATATGTTAGTCTGTTCACATAAGCATTGATTGCCTAAATTTTACTTTCTTAAAATCATGAGATTTACAGACAAAAAAAAAGTGTATTTTGAGTGTTAAAATTATTTGTAAGCTAGTGAAATCAGTTAGGAATGAACTCAGAACTGAAACTATTATAATGCCTGCTCTAATTCATAACTCATAGGCCACAAATTAAGAAAGAATTAGTTATATAAAATTACCAGTAACTTTAGAACAATATAAATGCAATATTCAAAATATCATTGAGCAAGTCGCCTAAAGTAGATTCATATAAATTTCTAGATTTCTTTCTCTCTCTTGAATTATCAAATGATAAGCAAATTTATTTATTCTGACTTTTAAACATTTAATTTCCAATGACATAGCTTGTATAGTTTTAACAATTTCCAGTCCTTTGCTTTTTTTTTCCTAATCAGAATCACAGTCCTAAAATCTGTGAGGAACCATGTCACTTCTCATTTGAATATTATTCTCAACAACAGCATGGCTTCTACACTTCTTGCAAATATAAGAGCCCTTTTTAATATTAAGAAATAGCAAGGTCCACCACATCACAGTAATGTGGTTATACTAGCTATTGTAAATAGTAGAATAAAATTAGTAATACTTAAATGTATACTGTAAAGTGCTTTAAATTAATAAAATACTTATATTAGAAGTATTCATTTTTAATATTTTAAAATTAGTAATCATCTAAGAAATTTATTTTAACAACACAGTATATATATATATATATATATATATATATATATACACGAAAAATAGCAGTATCTATTTTATATATGAAATATATATACATATATATATGTATATATATACATACACGAAAAATAGCAGTATCTACACATGGAACAAAATTTGTTTCAGCTACAAATAACGTCTCCTTGTTTTGGTACTGCTTTATTGAGTTATGTTGATATAGAATAAAATTCGCCCATTGTAAGTGTACAAAGGACACATTTTGATAATGTTTTATAGCCATGTAACCACTATAACAATCAAGATATAAAACATTATATTCATCTAATAAAATTTCTTTGTGCTCCTTTGAAGTCATTGATATCCCCTAGCCACTTTATCAGGTACATTTTGCAAACGTTTTATTTTTCAGAAGGCCCCCATTTTTTTTTTATTAACTGTGTCTTCTTAAGATCAAAACTTATAATTTTGATGAAATACAGTTTATGCATTTTTGTTTAATAATTTGTGCTGTTTGTATCATGTTATTAAAAACAAACAAAAACCTTTGCCTACCCCAATATCACTCTCCAGAGATTTTCATCTACATTTGAAAGCACAGATATACAAGATAAAATTCAAATACTTGGTATGGAAATGAAGATCTTTTTAGCTTTTGATTCATTCCTATCTTCCAATTCTACCTCCTTCTCTCTCTAACATACACAAAATCTCTAGTTTTATTAAACTAAATTATTATACTAACATTAAGCCAAAATAATAAGAATTACTGATAATTTTAAAAATTAGACTATTAAAAATATTTTAGAAAATTTTGGGATCTCAGAAATAAAAAAGTTTTTTACAAACAAAGCACAAAAAGCACAAATTATAAAAAACAATAATGAAAAAATAAATGCTTTAAAATTAAAATCTATAGGAATAAAAACTATAACAAAAAATTAAACAGAAGTAGAAATAAGAAGAAACTATTTTAACATAAAGTTTTAGTCAGAAAATATAAAGTATATTGACATACAACTAACAAAAATGTAACTAAAATAAAAAAATTGGAAACAAAAATAACAGGTAGTTCATAGATGGAAAATATTCAATTACAAGTAAAATATAAACTATGCTCAACTCTATGATAGTCAAGGAAATGTAACTGCAAACAATAAGATATTATTGCATAACCATCAAATGACAAAAGTTGAAAAGTCTAATATTACCAAGAGTTGGAGAGAATGAAGTTGGGAGTACAATCTCTTTCTAATAAAATTCAATGTGTTTACATCGGATGATCTAGTACTAAATTCCACTTTTAAGAATATATATTAGAGTTAATTCTTGAACAATGCTCAGTATAAACATTAGCAATACCAGAAATGTACTTATAAATTGTATCATATCAGCGTATCAGAATGCATGGACCATAGAGATATTCTCTTGAAGAGAAAAATAGAAAGTATTCCAAACACTTAAATTGTATGTAGCAAAATATTAGAAAATATAAATTAAGGCCCCATTACTTGCATATCAATGATTATTCTGAGGAGAAAAGTAAAATTGGACCTAAATGAGGAACATTTAGGAGAGATAGCATTATCTAAAATATTTGCTTTTATATAAATCTAGGCTTTGTGTATCTCAGTTATTACATGTTATAAATGATCATAACATATTTTGATGAATAAAAAATAAGAATTAATTTTTCATATCAATGGTGCACTGAGTGGCTCTATTGTCACTCACGTGTTTGAAGATTGGCTGGTATTCTATGGATCTAGGTTGGGCTCAGCTATACAACACTTCATTCACATTGCAAGTCAGCCTGGTTTAGTTCTACATTAAGTGGAATTAAATCTGGATTCCATACTGAAAAAGCAGCAGGTATCCAAAGGAAATAGCAGAGACACATGATGGTATATCCAACCATGAAAGCGCATTTCAAATCCCCTGCTAGCATCACTCTGATAAAATCTTTTCGGTTAAAGCAATTTACATGGCCAAGTCCAACATCAACAGGTATGTGGGAGAATGAGAAGATGGTCACACTTTATGCAAGAAGACATGCATTGTAACATGCTCAAGTTAGAGGGAGAAGTGAATAATTCACTCTACCACATAAGCAAACTCTAAAATTGTATGCAGGTAGTTTTTATATAAAATACATACTCGAATATATTTACCTAGGATAATCAAGCTTGTTAACTCTTCACCAACATAGATCCCTTCTTTATCTTAGGCATACAAATAAATAGGCTGTTTCCCATCCTTGCTTGCATATAGGTGCGGCTATGCAACTGAGTTTTAGAAAGTGAGTAAAAATTATATGAACCACTTCCAAACTGGTTTCTTAAAAACCTCCCAATTGCTTCCTCCTCTGCATGAATGCATCCGATGATAAGAACTATGAAGCCATTAAGACAAAAGTGAGAAGGAATCTAGGTCCTGAATAGCAATTCCGCTAACTACTGCATGACACAAAAGAAAATTTTGATTGGCTTGATCTCTCAGATAGTCAAGTCCATTTGCTATGCAACTTATCCCAACTAATAGATCTTGCCTAGTATTTATCTTATAGATGCCACTCAATAAAATTAATTTATTTAATAAAAATAATTAGATTAATTACTGGCATTATACATAAAGGAAAATATGAGCTATTTGGAGAAAATATTAATTCACTTTCTTACTTTTATAGAATAAAGTGCACAATACAGAGACATGAGTATCAATACCTAAAATTATGTGGTAATAAATTTAATAATATTTTTTTTCAGGATTTTTAAGACCTATGAAAATGAGATATTTTTGTTCTTTATTCATTAAAATGTATTGTTTTCAAGAAATGAAAGCTACAGATCTGAAAAATTGTTAACAAAATTGCACTAAAAATTACACAACAAATATTTATATATACATCAAGTTCTATTTAAAGATAAACATTAATTATGAAAAAGATATTTTTTTAGCTGCTTGGCTCTGTGTAATTGAGGTTACTATGTAGCCATTTAAAAATGTTCATCAATAAATGCTTTTAAATATTTTATGAATCATGTAATTGATCTGAGTATTTTTTTAAGCACTACAGTTTATGCTAAAAAATGTACCTGCTACCATATGGGTCCTTCACAAAGTTATATTGATGAATCTTTTAAAATAACTTCAGCAGACACATCTAATTTAAGAGTAGATATCAGTATGTTTATTCTCAGAAGAAAAAAATAATCAAATTCTATTTTCTCTATTTAGTCTCAAAGGTGAAAAGAGATTAAAAATTTAAACATATTGCATAGCTTTTTAAATATCGGATATTATCAAAATTTAAATATTTCTGACAAAATGCAGATGGCTATAATTGCTAAGAGTTTAGTTAATTACAATTATTTTGAATTCAAAATGTGTACTTCTTTATAATTGATTTTAAATTGTTTGATTTCTTCCTGCATTATTTATGTCATTAATGAAACCGAGCTGCCACTAAGAAAATAATCCAAAGAATTAAGCATTGATTAATTAGCCTCTTAGGAGTATATACATATGAACTATGTTGTTTCAAAATTAATATAGCATTTTGAATGCTTTGACTGGGAGAGGAGAAACTGAATATAAAATATGTCTTTATCAATGTTTTATACCATAGTAATTGAATAATAATGTTAAAAATAAGTAAATGGTTACTTTTATTATTTTCATTGATAAGTAGATTTGCAATATTTAGTGCTAGTGCATAGAGACCTAATCAAATTCCTCTTTTTCAGAAATAGACTCTGATCTCCTATTCTTAATCATATTAAAAACTTTTATTCTTGGACAGTAAAACTAGGAGCTACAAGACATAGCAGTTTTAGGATATTTTTAGATAAGCTGGAAGCATTCTCATAATACTACAAAACTTCATATAGTTTTCAGGATGCACCAGACTCACCTTATGATGTTTCTTCTATAAAAGTGCATCTTCTTTCCACAAAATACCTTTGTATGAATGTTGTCCTGATGTGGTCAACTATTCCTAATTAGCATGATGTTTGTTTTCACTTTCAACTCCTATAATTCTCTTCTATAAATTCTCTATGTCGGAAAACTGGCCCTCTCATCATCACTAATTTTTTTTTTAATTTTCTCATAAATCTCCAAGATGTAACTATCAAATCTTTTTCCGTCTTTGAATAATCTTTTCTCCAACCTCTGCTTATGAACATCTTATTCATCATTATGCTATTAGTTTGTTGTAGTTGTGATTGTTTGGTTTTTTTGTTGTTGCACTTTGGTCGAAAGCATGAATTCCTTTTTCTTAGTACAAGACCACCATAACTTTCTTGAGGATATATATTTCCTCTTTCTTCCTATCGTGTGTGTCTGGATGAGACTTAAAAACAAACAAACAAACAAACAAACCTGATTATCATAATCTAACAGCCAATCTAAAGAAATAAAGAAAGCTACTGATAAGTGAAAGAAGTCAGTCTGAAAAGGCTACATACTGTATGATTCTAACTATATGACATCTGGAAAAGGCAAAACTACAGAGAGTAAAAAAAATCAGTGATTGCTAGGAGCTTTGGGAAGGTAGGAGAGATCAATAGGTGAAATACGGGACTTTAAGGAGAATGAAACTATTCTGTATGATACTGAAATGACAGACACATGACTTTATGCATTTGACAAAATACATAGAAATATTAAAGACAAAGAGTGAGCCTGTATGTTAACTATGGGTTTTAGTTAATAATATATGTGTATCAATGTTGTTTCATCAATTGTAACAAGTGTATCACACTAATGCAAGATGTTGGTTGGTTCACAGGTAAAATTATGTTTGGTGCAGGTAGGATATGATAAGAACTCTCTATAGGTTCTGCTTAATTTTCCTATAAACCTAAAACTTCCCTAAAAATAAAGTTTATTATTAAAAAATCCACAGAGTGGAAAAAGATATTTTCAATGTATATATTTGACAAAGAACTCATATCTTAAAAATTCTCACAAATTAGTAAGAAAAGTATAAAGAACTCACTTCAAACTAAAAAAGAAGTGTGTAAAGTTACTTCAAATCTAGGCTAGCCACTTCGGATTACCAATAATTGTGAAAAAGGATCAGACTCATTAGCTATATAGTCCATCAAATTTAAATCACAAAAAAATGGCACTACATATCTTCAGAATGGCTAAAATTAAAAACCAGACAATGTCTAGTTAGGATATAGAATAACTATTACACATTGTTGGTATGTTTGAAAATTCATTATCTACTGAAATTGAACATGTATTACCCTATGTTTCAGAAATTTCATACCTGGGTATATAAACAAAAGGAATGGGTAAAAATATACGCCAAAAATTCTGCAAGAATATTCATAGCAGCATTATTCATAATAGATTAAAACTGGAATCAACCCAAATGCCCATCTACAGTAGAATGAATACATAAATTTGAGTATAATCATGTGATAGAATATTTAATGCAGTAATAAAAAATGAACAAACTACTTACTGCCTGTGTACATAAACTTCATAAAATCTTTACTTAGAAACCAAACTAATTCAGATCAGATTTTTCCTCTGCTCAAAACCTTTGCATGAAATACCAATTCTTTACAATGCCTTAGAAAGCCCCACAGGACATTCTCACTTTTTATCCTTTTGCCCATTCTGTTCTCACTTTTTATCCTTTTGCCCATTCTGTTCTAGCCACCCAACCTTCCTTTGTTGTTCTTGAAACATAACAAGAACTCTCATCTCTCTGAGTCTTAGTATTTATTATTTCCTCTTCTTCCCAAAACTAGCTAAATAGTCTACTGAACAGCCTACTCCTTTCTTTCAAGCTTCTGCTTATATATTATTAACTCACAGTGGACTTTCTGAACAAATCTATTTTAAATAGTGACCCACTCTAAATTTATAACTCCTTATTTGCTTCATTTTTTTATAGTTTTTACTACTTCTTGGAATATTTTAAATAATTTTGTTCACTACTATATCCTCAATTTCCTGAAGAGTGAACAGAATAGTATATATCTGACCTTCAATAAATATAAGTTAAGTGAGCAAATGAAATCACTCAATCAATGAAGGCAGCTTAAATTGGGTTTACTATCACTTCCAAACTGGTAAAATGAGCAATAAAATCTACAATATGATCCAGCAATCCCTCTACTTGGTATTTACCCCAAAGACTTGAAAACTCATATCTGAAAAAATATTTGCACACCGATGTTGATAGCAGCATTATTCACAGTGGCCAGGACATGGAAGCAACTGAAGTGCCTATGATAGATGATTGGATAAAGAAAGTGTGATAGATATACGCACACACGCGTGCACACGCACGCGCGCGCACACACACACACACACACACACAATGGAATATTACACAGACATAAGAAGAGATGAAATATTGTCATTTGCAACAACATGGATGGACCTCGAGATAATCATGCTAAGCGAAATAAGCCAGACAGAAAAAGTTGAAAATCACATGACATCACTTATATGTGGGATATAAACCTAAAAGCAATAAATGAACAGGACAAACAAACAGAGGCTCATGGACATGGACGATAGACTAGTGGTTACCAGAGGGTAGGGGATGGGGGAGGAGAGGGGAGATAGATAGTTAAAGGAGGTCTAATATAGCAGGGTAGGGGGAAGGTGAAGTGGGTAAAGGGGATCAAATATATGGAAGCTGAAGGAAACTGGACTTTAGGTGGTAAACACAATAGAATATACAGATGTCAAATGATAACATACACCTGGAAATTATATAATTTATTAATCAATGTTACCCCAATAAATTTAATTTAAAAAAAGAAAAAAAGAAAAAACGTGATAAAATAAGAAATAAATTAAAATAATAATAATGTAAATAATTATAATAGCTGACAGTGCTTATTATAACAATTATTTTACTTATATAAACTAATTTAATCCTCACAACAATCCTAAAACAGATAAAAATGTTTTCCTGTTTTTTCATAAGAAAACTGAAGCGTAAGAATGGTAGACTCCTTTCACAAGACTATCAAGTGGAAAAACCAGTATAAAAATCTAATCTTTTAATCATCAGAATACATTGCCTTTTCTGATATATAGTAAGGGGTGTAAATTAGTAGAAGGACAATACATACAAAGGGGAATAATCTGATTTCTATTAATTAATTAATTAATTAATTAATTAAAGGATGCAATGTCTTATCTGTACATATAGTTACACAGAGAAGTGGACAAGTAGCTATTCCAAGTTCAATACATGACTCCTTAGCCTCCAAGTCCTCATTACAGGTCAAGTATCTGTCAGTAATAATGCTTGACTGGGAATGGAGATTGTGTCAGATCCTTAGAGAAACTAAATCCAAGTCCTTCTCAGAGAATATTTATGCCTCCATGGCTATGCTCAATGGCTTGGACAAACAAAAATCTTGCTAAACGCTTGCCTCCTGGCCTAATGGAAGTAGAAACAGGTCATAATAAATTATATAAAATAATTTGCAGGCACTATGGCCTTTCATACCCATTATCTTTGTCAACCCAGATGTTAAATAAAGCCCCAACATATTACCAGGGAAATCTCCATAGACCAGAATGAATTTAACATCCGTTTCCAAATGTGATTAGGATACGTCAATTTAAGTAAGACCAGGTCTCAGCCCTACCTGAAATTTTATCTTTATATAAACCAGAGTCATCACAAATGCCACCTTTCCAGTATCACTACTACTTTTTCCCTGAATAATTTCTTTTACTTTTTAAATTTTTCCCACTGAATATCTATAACAGCAATTATAGAGTACAGAATAGGGGATGTTAAATGTCTAAATATACCTCATTTTTTTTAAGGTATTGAAGTTACTTAATATATTTAATAATGTTAAAGAAGGTGAGTAAAGGTCTCTGTCTTAATTATAACAGGTTCAATTAAATATTTTAGAGACAGTATTGGGTTATTCAAGAAACAAGTTTATTTCTTTATCATGTTAAATTTCGCCTATACATAAGTCAGGCCTAGTAAGGCAGACTTTTATGACTTAGTTCCCTTCCAACTTTCTCTTTCATTATCCCTACAAAGAAGTCCTTGTACAAATGATCCGAGGTGGGTTTCTAGGCATGAATCCAAAATTCAAGCAAAAGAAGCGAGAATAAAGAAAGATAAAATGCCATGTCACTTCCTGTCAGTGACATATCCAGGAGGTCTGACAAATCACTTACCCCTGGACACTGGCCAGATATTAGTCACACAGTGATATCTAACTTCAAAGAAATTTGGTAAATATAATCTGCATTTTTGATGGCCATGTATCCAGCAAAAGATCAGAGATGTTATTGTGTTAGAAAGAAGGGATCAACAGATTCTGTGGGATGACAAGCAGCTTCTGTCACAGTTGTCATGTTGTGATTCAATGAGAATCCATTTTAAATTCACACCTCAAATGGAGTCACTCTTCCTGTCAAGAAGAGAGTATTCTTGTATGCTAGATACAAATAAAAAAATAATCATTACAGGAAAAGAGGTAAATTGCAGTTTTGCTATTTTTGTTTTTAAATGCGTATACAAATATTATTTTTAAACACTAAGGAATTAAAGAAAACAAGCAATTTTTAGTAGAGATTAAGAATTTCTAATAGATAATCTGATTGAAGAATGTATTATGACTCTCAGACCAGGATCAGCAGAAATTGATTTAAAAAATTAGAACATTTCATAAAAATCACTTAGAAAAGAGAAGATATTATTGCAAACACCCTCACACTAATTATTTATTGAAGAATATAATTTATAATAAAAATCTTGTTTTTCATTTATAGTTTACTACATACAATTATATTAAGCTGCAAGTAATAGTCCAACTTTCAATGACTTAACCACATATATATTTTTCGTGTGTAGTAAGAAGTCCCCAGTTTGATAGTCTAATAACTCTAAGATGTCATTAATATTCAGACCCCTTTTATTTTAGCTCAATCATCTTTGGCATGCAGCTTTCAACTTCCTGGTTGGAAAATGGTTATTGATTTCTCATGCATGACATTTGAGTTAGATGAGAGCAAAAAGAAGGGTATAGCTAAGGAAAAAGGTAAGGTTTCTTTGTTAGATATTTCAAAAGTTATTATTCCACAATGAGTCAATTAAATTTGTATTGATCAAAATTATATAATATAGAGTTTCTAGTAAGACAGAATGTTGAAACTAAAAATTAGAGAAATACAAAGGAAAATAAGTCTGTTGGGTGACCAATATATAATGTCTGTCACATTATAAATACTCTTTTTATGTTACTATTATAGTAAACTACAAAATTACACTAGTTTTGACAAAATCTTTTTCTTATTTTTATAGAATACTGAGATTAAAGACTCTCTCTGAATTATAACTGTAAAACTATCAAATCCAGTAAACCTCATCTGACAAATACAGAAAAGATTCTGCTACTGAGAATGGCTGTGGCCTCTTATTATTGTTCAGTTAATATCCACTTCTTGACCCCATGCCACACACACACATGTGCTTCCATGAGAAGAGTATATTTTTCAGACCAGAAACATTGAGCTTTGCCCTGTAACTTTTCTTTGACTTCATGTTAGGTGAAGTATACTTTCATGTGCTTTGAATTGAGGCTTAAATATTTGACTTGCTTTGTCCAATGGGATTCTAGTGGATGTGAGGTGACCCAAGGCTTGAAATAAAATAAGTGGTTGGTCTTGTTGTATACTATCCTGTCATTTACCACTAGAAAAATATATATTGGTTTGTCACTTGTGCATAGATGAGAGACACAGAAAGCAAAACTTTTTCATTGCTTGGTTCTAAGTCCAGCCATATCTAGCTTAGGTGAGCCAGATCCCAGCTCATTTACAATGAGTGAACAAGAAATAAATGTTTATTTTTGAGAGTCACAGGACATTTTAGGTTGTCTGCTTTGCAGCATTATCGAGGCACTAGATGATTGATTCTTTGGGCAAAACAACTAAAACAATCCTCCTTAAAAATTGAGTTAGCTGACTGAGGGTCCTAAGCTTTGTGATGACATTAGTCATATATTGCTCTGTATTCTAGTTATTCATGTTTACTATAATTTTTGAAATAGATTATTAATGCAGAGGCCAATTAAGGTGACACTGCATATTTATACCTTCCAATTCTTAATAATTTGTTAAAATTGCAAAATTTATAAAAAAAGATTAACAATAAAACCAAAAAATAAAATAGCAACTATTTTATTTAAAAATTATGAGATAACTATTTGAGAGTATCTAGATTTCAAAAATAGCAAGTAGCAATAAATAGTTACCACTGATTCAATATCATATGATTCAAATTCATGTTAAATATAAGGGTAAAGTAGGTCTTAGCCAAGAAAGGCACCCAGATGATGTGCCCAGGATAACTTATTTATGACAGGAAGGAAGAATGGTCTGAATATTTTTTCTTACTTGTAAGCTAACATATTCGTCTGCTACAGTTCCACAGATGTTGGCAGAAAGCAAGAGATTCCTGGGTTAGTGTGGTATTGGCAATAAGATATAGCTTTATGGAACAGAATAGAGTCCAGACATAGTGTCACACATATATAACCAATTGATTTTCAAGCAATGTGCTGAGTAATAAAGAATAGAGTTTCTTTGAACATATTGTGCCAGAACAAGTGAATATCTTTATTGGAAAAAACAATGAAACTAGAGTGAGAATGGTAAAGACCATTGAAACTAGTGTCAGTGAGAATGGTAAAGACCTCTAAATATCTTTTCTTTCATAAAAGTAATAATCCTGGGGAAAAATGGTCAAAATCAATTTTTTTAGCACTTTGTAAACAAACCAGATTCTTGGAGTATTTACTCAAAAAAAAAAGTAGCAGAAAGAATTCAATGACATTATAATTTTTCATATTTTCATCTTCATTTCTCCAGCTTTGAAAATCAATGATCTCACATTTATAGTAGCTATGAAAACCAGCAGCCTGGCAATCACTGGAGGAAACATAAAGTGTTTAATGTATTAAAAAACTAAATCCCTGGAGAACTACCGTTATCTGACAAGCAGAAAGTGCAAGCAAGAAGTGAAAGCTAAGGCAGAGTTGTCAATTGCCTGACTAAATGTCTAAGACATGTACCAATGTGTACACAGAGCACTGTAGTAAAATGTTGGGAGAATAACTAGTTTAAGGCATTTAAGGAATCTGTGTCTCATCATTAGTTTACCACTAAGTTAAGTGAGTAGAGACTTCTGTGGGCATACAGGACAAAAATATAGACTTAACAGAATTAGTTCAACAAGTCATATAAGTATATAAGCAGCAATAATAACAAAAACAAAAACAAACAAAAAAAAGCAATAAACAACAAAACCTGAGGAAGAAAAATCTAATTTCCAGAGTTGCCATATTATATTATTTTAAAAGTCCAGTTTCCAATGAAAAAGTATGATATATGAAACAAGAAAGTATGGCACATACACATGAAAAAAGCAATCAGTAGAAATTATTCCTAAGAAAACCAGTCTTTAGACTTACTATAAAAGATTTTAGATAAGGTTTTTTTCAATGAGTTTAAATAACTAAAAGAAACTATATAAAAAGTGCTAAAGGAAAGTATGAGAATGATGTCTCACCAAATTAAAAAACATCAATATAGAGAAAAATTATTTTAAAAGACCAAATAGAAATTATAAAGTTTAAAATTATAACAGAAAAATTTTTTAAAATCTCTAGAAGGGCTCAAGAGCAGATGTAATGTAGCAGAAAAAAAGAATCAGTGAATTTGAAGGTAAATTAGTTGAGATTACCTAGCTGCAAAACAAAAAACTTAATAATAATAATAATAATAATAATAATGTCTTGGCAACCTGTAGAACATTATAAATTGTACAAATATGTGCATAGTGGGAATCTCAAAAGAAAGAGTCAGAAAGAATAATTGAAGATAATAATGGCTGAAATTTCCCAAATTTTATTTAAAAATCATTAACCTATACAATTCATCCATACAAAACACTAGGTAGGATAAACTTAAAAAAATCCGTAACTAGACTCCATGCATTTAAACTTTCTAGAGAGGAACCTAAATGCATAAAAGGATCCACAATGTGTTATTTTCCAATTGCTACTACAGAAAAATTGACATAAACTTAGTGGCTTAAAATAACACAAATATATTGCCTTATATTTATAAAAGTCAGAAATCTTAAATTGATCTCATTTGCTAAAATCAGGCTGTCAACAAACCTGAATTTCTTCCAGAGGTTCTAAAGGATAATGTTTCCTTGCCATTTTCAGCTTTTAGAGTCCACCTGCCTTCCTTAGTTCCTGGCACCATTCCTCCATCTTCAAAGCCAGAGAACTCAGTTCAAATCTTTCCCATGCTTCTGTGTTCCTCTGACTTTCTTTTTCTCCCTCTTCTACTTATAAGGACCTTCATGAGTACATTTGGCTCACCCTGAAAATGCTAGAAAATCTACCCATCTCTAGGTCAGCTGATAAACAAGTTTAATTCCATCTGCATCTTTAATTTCCCTTTCCCATATAATCCTATATATAGCCATTTCTTATATAATCCATCTTCATGGATTCCAGAGATTAGGAAGTAAACATCTTTGGAAGTCTGTTATTCTGCCTATTTCATTTTATAACACTAAAAGCATATATTTTATCACAAGCCATAAACAGTCAGAAAGCAGTGAGATGATATATTCAAAGTACTGAAAGATATAGCAATCAACCAAGAATTCTACTCCTGCAAAACTATCTTTAAAACATGATATAAAAATTAAAAAAATCACAGTTAAACAAAACAGAATACATTGCTAGCAGAAGATATAAAGGAGTTCCTTCTGGCAGAAATGAAAAGAAATAAGGCATATTCACGAATTCACAGGTTTTGAGGATTAGGATGTAGATATATTTGGAGGGGAATTATTCTGCTACCCACAGAAGGAAACTCTTTAACCTCATAAATGCTGTGTACAAACAACCCATAGGTAACATTACACTTAACACTGAAGCTGAAAAATTTACCTCTAACTTCAGGCACAACACCAAGATGTCATCTTTTACCCCATTTATTGAATATTGTTCTGAAAATTCTAGCTAGAACTATTGGCTAGAAAAAAGAAATAAAATACCTCTAGAAGGGAAAGGAAAAAATAAAATTATATCTATTTCCAGAAGATATGATCTCATATATGTAAAATCCTATGGCAGGCACAAAAACGTATAACTCATAAACAATTTCAGCAAGTTAGCAACATATAAAATCAATTTATAGCAACATACAAATCAATTGTATTTCTATTCAATAACAAAAAAAATCCAAAAAATAAAATTAATAAAACAACTCCATCTAAATAGCATCGAAAATAATAAAATAATTAGAAATATAATAAATAAATTAACAAGACTTTTACACTGAAAACTACAATGGAATACTACTCAACAATAAAAAGAAAACTATGATACATACATCAAAATGGATGAATCAAGAAAATATTATGCTGCTCCAAATAAACCAGACATAAAAGAGTACATAATGAATGATTCCAGCTTCTATGACATTTTAGAAAAGATAAATCTAATCAGTAATGAAAACAAATAGATGGGTGCTTGGTCCTAGAACAGGATAGAAGGTAGGGAATACAAGAAAACTTTTTGGTGGGATGAAAAAGTTTTATAACTGCATTGTGGGAGTTGCTCAGGTACTTAATTAGTTAAACCTCATCAAAATGTGTACTTAAAATGTTTGTATTTGACTACACATATACACTAAATTTATTAAAGATAACATGACCCTACATAATTTTATTATATTTCTATAAAATATTAACTTTATTTCTAGAATAATACTGAAGAAATGTATTTAAATTATTTAAAAACAGAATGATTTATATATCTTTATAAAATCAAAAGTAAACAAGATTACTGTGTTAAATAATTGTAGTATCAGCTTGAAGAATACTTGGCCAACAAAATAATCATTAATTTAAGATAGAAGTGGCTTTATTGTACTGACAATTTCACACCGCTTCTCAGAAATTGGAAATTTTATATTTTTAAGTATTTAATAATCCTATTATATGTAATATTTGCCTTTCTGGGAAATATAAATATTTGATAGACAGATTTAGACATTAGATTCTGTTTCTTTTTAGGTATCAATATTAAATAAGAATACACATTATTAAAATGTAATTTACCTTTAGCTTAGAAAGTTTATTGAAATATTTTATCGTGCAACCTGTTGGTATTAAACTGTTTTTCATTTTGAAGATGACTGGTGGGAATCAAATTTCATCAATAATTTAAACATATAAAAATTAAAACACAAGTATTACTGTGGGAATTATCTTTGTCATTCTTAGAGAAATATAATCATAAATCATCCACCCCTTGTCTCTAAGAGGCTCTCAATGATTTAAGACTTTAGCACATGCTTTAGCCCTTTTATTCATATATTTATTATTCTTTTCATTATTCATTTAACTCTATACTGAGTTGTGATTCTGATAATCAGCTTTTGACAGTTGATAATGGGAGCTATCACATCAAAGCAATGTGAACAACATTAATTGATATTAAAAGCAAGTTCAAAGTAAAAGACATAAAACTCTCCTCTAATTTAATAGAGACAAACAGATGGGGTGTTAGGGTAGAAAACAAATTGTTTTCTTTCTCCTTCTTTCTGGAATATATGGTAGCCTGGATAGTGACCCAAAGTGACAAGTATATTAAATATACCAACTTGCACTTGGCTCCATAAACACCTTTTTCAGTTCTAGATTGTATGCTTGTTAAGAAATGGCTCCCCTCATGAATTTTGTGTGAAGTGGAATAAAGTTTACTTTGGGAATAAATGTATTGTTATTTTTGGATAGAAAGCAATTTGTTATACCTGAAGACCATAATGTTATTAGAGAGATGAGTGAGCACCGGTGCTAGCAGCCACTTTCTTTTTCTCTGGGAACATCCTACATAATGTAATACACTCTTTGGCAACTAGTCCCAACTAGTCCCACTCTTTGGCAATTTAATCCATATTTCCAGACACTCAGACTTGCTCCAATATCTGGTAAAAGTAATCTCCGTTTAAGAGAAAATTTAAGGACTATGAACCAATGACTTATCACCTCAGTCTCAAGTCAGCTGCACTGCCAACTTTCTCTTAAATTATACTTCAGTCCTGCTTCCAGTCATTCGTTTTGCCATCTGTAATCATTCCAACACCTTGCCTCCTAGGTCCAGTATCTTGGTTCTTTTTGTATGTTTCTTCCAAATTAATGACTTTTCCAAATTAAAGGTCATATATATTTGTGTTATTTTTTCTCTTTGTATAGCACTGTTTTTAGAACACATATTGAATTATACAGCTGCTTATTAAAATAGATCCTTTCTTTTAGAACTGGTCATTGCAGTGCTATTTTCATTATTTTCATTATTTCTCATGACTAGAGACCTGTCCTGAAAACCAAGCCTTACTAATCCCTGATATTAGCAACCAAATCTTGCTTTTATCTAATAATTTAGATTTCCCTGTAGGGTCTCATTTTTCCCCATTTTTATTCAAACAGCTAAACCAAATAAACTTCAGCATCCCCTAGGAAGCTAGCCTCTCACAAGCCTCTGGGCCACTGGTCAAGTTCCTACATCATTAATAATAAGCCAAAGATATACTATGTATTTCTCAGAAATAAATGAAAAAAAATTCCCTAGGAATAAATAGTATGCTTTTGAAAACACTGAATCTTTCAGGAAGCTCAATGAATAAAAGAATACCTTATTTATTGCAAGTTCTCCTTTTCTAGAAATGTTAAATATTTAAATTTATGTGGTAGTACTTCATTTCAAAGGGTTGATTTGGGCATGTGTTAGTTCAACAAATACTCATATTTCAATAGCCAATTTAGTAGCCCGAACAGGTCCACATAACATAAACATTTTGCTTAGTTTTCCCCTTTCGGGAAGGACACCGACCCTAGGAATTCTTTGAAAGAAGAAACACTGCTCAGTTCAAAGTTTCGACATGACTTCTTTTTCAATAATTTTAAAGAAAATAATATGCACTCTATGAGGGATAAGACTCTATAAGACCAT
Source organism: Pteropus medius (assembly GCF_902729225.1). Classification (NCBI taxonomy): domain Eukaryota; kingdom Metazoa; phylum Chordata; class Mammalia; order Chiroptera; family Pteropodidae; genus Pteropus; species Pteropus medius. Next base: position 14,145,524 of record NW_024344240.1, read on the forward strand.
GTTTATTAGGCACAATATGTGGCACCTAATATGTGTTCCCTAAGTATTTCTTATACAAGCAGAAAAAGCCAACTCTCTATATAATTAATATGAGGATTTGTAAATTTTCAACCTTTTAATTTCTGAAATCAGTATGATGCTATTAAACATAATAGTAGCAGCGCCCTCCAATATTTTTAAAAAAGAAAGGGGTGACCTTTCAAGGACTCAGGGAAGAACTGACTTCACCTTTAAATAAAAGAACAGAGCTCTGAAAATGAATTTTGTATTTGTACTATGTCAAATAACTTATACAACTTTGGTTTCGTTTAAAAATATGTGTCATCAACTATTTTAGATATGAGAGTCCTATCACAATTTAAGGAATGGTACCAGTTAGCAAATGATCTGTCTATCATTCCCCCCAAGTTTAAAGCTCCAAATTATATTATTCAAATGTGCTCTCAAAGAGGTTACCCCTGGAAACCACTCAGGCTTCATGGGGTACAGAATAGCCTGGCTGTTGATTGGTTTTAGCCTCAGGGAATATCACACCAATGCACAGCAGACTCCAATGACTACCAATTTGCTTCCCAGTGTGATGCTAGGTATCCCCTGTGGTCATTACTGCCATATTTGGTAAAGGGCTTCACTGTTTACTGATTGCCCTTTCCTCCATTCACAGTCAAGACAATGAAGACAACAAATTGCAGGTTTAAAATTTAACTCTCAAACTTCTCAAGTTTAAGGTTTTTACACTGAAGACACTTTTCTCTCAGACTTTCTACCCATTTATGTATGAATCTGTAGAACTCAGGACAGAAGATTTGTTGTTGTTGTTGTTGTTGTTGTTGTTGTTTTACAGATTTCTTCCTTCAGGTAGCATGACAGAGAAAATGCTATTTTATTCACATCATTTCATTTTTTGTTTTAATTTCTTCTGAAATTGAATGTTTAAGTTACTATTTTATTATGAGTTTTATTCTTACAGCTTTTGATAACAGCTCAAACTTTAAAATTTAGAAAATAAATTTTCTAATAAATATAAAATTCATAGTACACTGACATACTAGTTAATGAAACTTAAACAACTAGATTTATAGATTGGTTAATGAATGATTTAACCTTATGAAATCATCTAATTGGTGAATGACAAATTTAAACTAACTTTCTTATTACTTGAACTTCTATTTAAAAATAGTAATGTCAGTCGAGATAGAACAGTTATTTTTATAGGTTTCTTAACTTAAAAATAAGATTTTTTCTTTTTATTTGTTTGAATAAATGACCCAAGTTCCTATACTTTAGATGAGGCTAAGAGGGAAAAGAAGCTACAAACTATATTTAGGGAAATAAAACTGCAATAACTAGCAGTAATAATTGGTTGTACATTTATTAGACAACCAGCAGATTCAGTCATACAACTCCTTAATAAGTTATAGGTAATCAGTCCACCAAAATATGTTTAACTGTAAGAGCTCAGATATTTAAATAGTCATAAATTCAGGCAATAATATGGAGTTGGTAACGAGACATTGAGCCTACATCATAAAGGCTAATTGTCTCTGAACAACTGTATTATAGTTAATATGAATGACATTTTATATATTTTTATTTATTTATTTATTTATTTATTTATTATTTATTTATTTATTTATTTATTTTTATGCCTACAGCATCTGGTCTTCCTAGGTAGTCTCCCATCCAAGTGCTAACCAGGCCCGGCCCTGCTTAGCTTCTGAGATCAGACAGGTTTGGGGGTGTTCAAGGTGGCATGACCATAGACTGTATTTATTTTAATAAACAACTTATTGCTCAATTTTGCCTCATTATTCAAACAGTCATTATATCTCTACATGTTGCTTTCTCAAGTTTCCTCACATAGAGATTAGATAGTTAGCTTTGTCATACCAATTCCATTAAGTTGATAGATTAAAAATGATAAAACATTGATAATTATCAAGATCATTTACTATGTTCTAGATACTCTGCTAAGCCTTTAATATGCACTAATTCATTTTATCTTCACATCAACCATTTGAAATAGAAATTATCACCATATGTTGGATAAAAAAGGCTGAAACTCAGAAGGATCATATAATTTTCCTAAATTTGTACAATCATAAAGGAACTGTGTCAAGATGTGAACACAGTCAGTTTGGATTCCAGAGCCCCAACATCTAAACACTGTGCTGTATTGCTTCTTTCTGGTAGAGTAGTCAAAGTAGTCAAACATTTTCACAAACCATTGAATCTCAGGATTGGAGGGCACCTTGATCCTCCAGTTTAATGTCTAATTAACCTTGTCTATGATATCAACAAGGTTGTCATCCAACTCTCTTTCAAACAACTTTCCAATGAAGGCCTCACTAACTCAAAACATACTTAATTTTATGGATAAACAGTTGCTTGCACTGCTTGAAAGTTATTTTTTTATAATGTACTTTTTTGCCTACTTGTACCTGTCTCCAAAAAATTTCATTTTGCATCCTTTAACTTTGAAGTAGTACTTTTCTAGTCTCAGATTCTCTTAATATTCATTGAATATCTATGATAAAGTAGATGAACTTTTTTTTAAATATATGATATCTCATTTAACTCTCAGTTATTTGTGTGAAGTAGGCTAAGAGAAGTTGAATGATTTGCCGATGGTTACAGAACAAGTAAATGGTAGAGGTCAGGTAGAATCTATGTCTTCTGATGCCAAATTCACTTTGTTCTAGATATCATTCTTACGAATTTACAATTCAATGAATTTTTGATTCACAATAATTATAATTCCCATTCATTTTCCACTTTTACTTTTTCAGCCCATGTTTTAGTATTAATTTTAAGCACTCACATATTTCCCTTGCTCTACCCATATCGCTTTCTATTCTGCTCTATATTTGCAAGTAAGTTAGGCCTCCTTGACTCCTAAATTGAAATATGACCATTCAAATAATTTCTTCATTTCAATTGATTTTCTTCTTTCTTATCTTCAGAAGTAAAAGACAAAATGAGGAAATAACTAGAAAAAGATTTATGCAGAATAAATTCTAAACACAATATGTTCTCCACAAAATAAGACGTTTGTGGAGACAAAGCAAACATCAAATGAGGAAATATTTTGAACACATAATTTAGAAGGGAAATATTTTCAGTCTAATTATTTATTCATCATAATTATGTTACCTTGAAAATATCTTTAAGTGTTTATTTAAACTAATATCATTCACCAATCACTTGTGTAGTTTATACATAAATGACCTATTTGAACTCAATAAAAGCAACATGCAACATTATGGAAGTTCAATTAATGTTAATTTCTATGTATTATAATTATTATTTTACAATTCATAATTATGAATTAATTTAGCTAAAGGGACTGTATTTTTTATAATTTCCTTTTAAAAATCTTCTTTTAGAAAAGGATAATGCAATTTTATGTCCAATTTTCAGCATGTTATATGTTAAACTTTTTAAGATCTTTTATTCACTATCTGTAGGTGTAGATCTCATCCAATGAGATGTAGGAGCTGATTCACCTAGCTTCTCCATCCTCATATCTTGAGACCAACAAATTAGAATTGTTAGAATCAAGCCATGTAATTAGACAGCATAACGTCTAAGATACTTTTTGTCGGCTTGCCAAAAAGAGAATTTTAGTAAATGATACATTACACTATAAAAATCCTCCTTCAGCAGGCCTTTTAATGATGACAAAGAACTTGTGCAAACCCAAGCAATTAATCCTCTTGAAGCATTTTACTAAAATCACTAATAAGGCACCCAGAAATGCAAATATATACATAAATTATTCCTTTGTGAATTCAAGTTTGAGATTATTACATTTTTTTCTTTATCCTTGAGAACAGTTTGTTTCATTAGCAATTGCAGTCTTTTAAGCATTTATTTAAATAAAAGTTTGGATTGAAAAAAGATGCATAAAATAAAATTATATTACATATATTAATAAAATAGATATAAAGTTATTTTAGATATTTTCATTGAGTGGTTTTTCCAGATTTTTTTAGTGTTTCCTTAATCTTTGTATTTTTTTCTTTTTTATTAAAGTTATTGGGGTGACATTGGTTAATAAAATTATGTAGATTTCGACTATACAATTCAATGATACATCTATGGACTCATATTCTTAATAAAAATTAAATGTATTTATATATAACTACAATTAAATATCTGAATCCTAAAAAACAGTAATGAGAACAAATGCACATGAAATGCAAAAAATTCTATGACTTGATTAAAAGGACCATCTATGTTAAATTTTTATAATCTCGTGAAAATGTCAGCGTATTCTTCCTGTTGAACTTTAATTTATTCACCATGTTAAGAATGTACCTTTTCATACTCTCAATGGTACCTCCCAGTAAGGAAACTCCTAGGCAAAAAAAAGAAGAAAGAAAGAAAAGAAAGAAAAGAAAGAAAAGAAAGAAAGAAAGAAAGAAAGAAAGAAAGAAAGAAAGAAAGAAAAGCAAAGCAACAAAGCAACAAAGCAACAAAACAAGAAAACACATTGCTGGATACTACAACAGATACCTGTATTACAATCTTTATTAAACACCTAATATGAATTCCAAGTTTATAAAGGACAAACAACTTGGGTCTAATCTTTGTAAATGCAAGTGCCATGTGTTCCTGTTAAAACTAGGATCATTAGTGCAAGCATAGTGCCCTGCTCATAGACAGATTCTCAACACATATTTTTAAAGAAAGAAATAAAATAATATTCTATAAGTTATGGTAACAATAAAACTATTCAACTAGAAGTGAGTCTTTAGTTAAGGGGATTCAATTTATATTAAACAAATTTAAGAAGTGATAACCCATGTATATTGAAAATTATAAATAAAAAAACTTTAAACATTCAGGCAGTAAAAATTAAATTACCAATAGAGAAACAGAAATCTAAATGAGGACAATAGGACAATCTCTAAAGAGTTTCAAGCAGAAAAAGATGGTGATTCAATAATTTTCTACCAAGCAGAGCTGTGAGTCACAAGACAAATTTACAAAAAAAATATCACACATGTGTCCTTTCCTGAGAGTAAAATCAAAATGAAAAACTCGAAGATAATAAATATAGGATAGAAAAGAATCAGTAGTTAAGATTTTCTCAATATTTGACAACATGGTTATGAAAATAAATGTCTTTTTAATAGTAAATGCTACACAGTATATTGATAGTAATCACCAGAAGATTAAAAAACATATATTTTGTTAATCAAAAATAGAAAATGAAGTGAAAAAAATAACTAGAAATAAGGGTGCTTAATTTCTGTTTTGTAGGCCTAGTGAGGGCACGGCTTATTTCTAAGTAGATTGCCCTTGCATTTCTACTGCCCAGCACAATATCTGGCACATAGTAGACTCTTAACCTATTCTTTAGTGAATGACCCTGATATGGAGGAGGAGCAGGATAAAAGAATAAATACTGCTTCATTCCTAACATTGATGATTTTTAAAGTATGTATATGAATATATATATATAAGACTTAAAGATAAGTATCTGTAGATCAAAATAATCATTTGTTTTTGAAACCTTTGTTTTAAGAGAGTTTTAATTTGAAGTCTGAGACGAGGAGGGGCATGAGGTGGTAGTATACTGGCAAAGTACTATTTAGACATCTAGGATGTTGCTGGCTTTCCAGAATTAAAGAGAAAACAGGAATTGGTGATTCAATAGGGAAAACCTGAACTTTCTGAAATATATTATGCTTGAGATGTCAGAGGCCTAGGAAAAGAAAGACTGCATGAGCAGCTGGGAGAAGTGCAAGGGCTGGATATCAGTTACTAGTCCAGAGGACCTCATGATAGAGCGGACATGTGGGACTAGAACTCCCAGCTGTGCTGGACAACCTTAAAAATACTTGTTTTGGACTGAGTAAGGAGTTACAGCATCTGTGGTCACTAGAAGCTATAAACTAAGGCTTTACACATTTTCCTTAACTGATAAAGTGTTTCATACCAACCTTAAAGAGTGGGCACTCAAAGTGAAATAATTACATAAATAAATGTTTTGATTTTTATAATCATTGTGCATGCATATTATAGATCATTACATTTTATTTGTATTTTTGTGCATTGCAAAAACACATTATTAAATATCGATGTAATTACAATAAATATTTTTATTTTCTTGTTTATTTTCTAATAAATCTTAAAAAAATTACAAAATACAGAAGTATCTGTGCTATAATAAAATAGGAGGGAAAAGCTGTAAAATAGTTTTCTCTCACTTCCTGTGTGTTACCCTTTCCCTCTCTCTTTCTCTTTCCTTTTATCTTTTCTCTCTTCCTTTCCTCCTTCTTTTTCTTTTTTCTGATTAACATGAGATAGCTACTTCAGTCTCTCATATCCCTTTTCTTATAAAACTGGAGTTTAAAATCTCTGTTATTCACCATTTAAGTTAAATTTGAAATTTAGACTTTTATTCTGTATTCAGTTTTGGATTTTTTTTTTTGTTTTTTTTAAAGAGAGTAAGAGAATTTATTGGACAATGCCCCAGCAATCTAATTACCCATTGCCTCTGAAAAATCAAAAAGAGTTGCTCATTTGTTCTGTTTCTCTGGGAACACTAATTCGAGCCTTCTATGTGTCAGGCACAGCGGGGAGGCAGTGACTGAGGAATAATGCAGTTCAGGTCTCTGACTCCCTGCAACTCACATTCTAATAGGGAGGGACAGACACTAAACAAGCAAACAAATGAAAGTAGCAATTTCCAATTGGGCTGAGAAACCGGTAAGGCATCTGGGAAGAGTTATTTGAGGTGAGACCTGAATCATGAGGAAGGGCCTGCCCTGCAAAGAGAGAACAGCCTATGCCCTGTTCCTGAGGCTCGAGGCCCTGGGTGTGAGGGGACAGAAAGGAGGCCAGTGGAGCTGGACGTGGTGAGCACTGAGGACCAGCATTTAGTTGAAGAGGTAAGCCTTCCAATAATGCTTTCCTCATATCATCAAACACAGACATAACTAATAATATTAACAAATAACAAATGGACCAATCAACTAACCAACAAACAAAAAACCTAGAGAATCAGAAGAGTGAAGAGTAACACTACCAAAATATCAGAAAACAAAAATTACATATGGACATATTTATAAAATTCTACATATGCGTTTTAAGGCAACCATAAATTATATTAATGCTGTTTTATAGTGAATTTATTGGTTTCACCTTAATCTTGGGCATTGTGTTGGGAACATAGATTTACATTAAATAATATTGTTTTTATTTGAGCAGTTAACTTGATTTTCTAGTCCAGAAGACTACAGATACTTACATTTATTGAACATTTATTGTCCTCCACATGTAAGGTACTATACTAGATGCATATGTATATCAAGGTTTCTTAAGTTAGGCAGTATTGACATTTGGTGCCAGATAATTCTTTGTCATGTATGTTAGCCAGGGTCCTCTAGAGAAACAGAACCAACAGAATGTATGTGTATATAATTTGTATTTATTTATATATTTAATATCTATGTAAGTATATTTATAATACATTTATATACAATATAATATTATATATGTATAAACCTTAGTACTAATCATTCTCCATAATCACATAAGCCATTTCCTTATAATAAATTCTCTCATAGATAGATAGAGATAGGTATCTAAATATAGATATAGATGATATAGATAATATAGATAGATGAGAGAGAGAGAGTTATTCTCCAAATCTGCAAGACAAGTCATTAAGCTGGAGACCCAGGAGAGCTGATATGATAGTGTAGCTTCAGTCCCAAAATCAGCAGGATGAGACCCAGGAAGAGCCAATATTTTAGTTTGAGTTCAAAGGCAACAAAAAGTTGGTGTCCCAGTTTCAAGGCAGTCAAGCGGGAAGAATTGTCTCTTACTCAAAGAGAGTCAGCCTTTTTATTCTGTTTAGGCCTTCAACTGATTGGATTAACCTCTCTTACTTTAGAGAGGGCATTCTGGTTTATTCAGTTTAGATATTTTCCTTAGCCCCAAATTCTCTCACAGGAACACCTAGAATAAGGTTTGGTCAAATATCTGGGCATGCCATGGCTCAGTCATGATGACACATAATATTAACCATCACATTGTGAAGGCTGTTTTGTGCATTGGAAGATTTTTAGCAGCAACCTTAGCCTCTAAACACTAGATACTAGTAGCACCATTCTTCTTTAATTGTGGCAACAAAGTAACAACAAAAAATGTTTCCAAGTATTGCCAAGTGTCTCCTATGTGAAAAATCATCCTTAGTTGATAACCACTGTCATAACCACATTATCATTTTTAATCTTCTTCACAACAGATTTGCTAGGAAGATAATATTATTGTCGTTATAAAAATGGGAGACCGTGGCTCTGAGTAATTAGTAATATGTGTAATATCACAAAGCTAATACCATTATGGCGCCAGTGTTTACATCTATGTCTGTCTGACTTGAAACTGCATTCTATTTTTAGTACATCATGATGTCCAATTGGAGAAGCAATATAATTATAAGCCTTAGTAGGAAGAAACACTCTCTGAGGGAAAATATGGAATCCTGGAGATCCCTATGGACTTGGTGGCCCATATAAATCCACCCAATTGAGCTGAATTAGAGCATCACTGTAATATTTATGGGCCACCTAATCTCTGCTGATCCCTAGATTGTCTCTCTTTTCCTTCTTTCATAAATCTGAAATAATCATAATAAAAATAATTTTCTCCAGCAGGCTTGTGTGTTAGAATTTACTAACACATGTCCATAAATTAATATATAGGCCAAATAAAATATTGCCTAACAAAAAAACAGAGGCTTGAGAGGAAAAGGACATGAATAAGTAAATTTTAGATGTGTATAATAACTGTAGATAAGCTCCTGTGGGGAGGGAAAAAGATAAGCATAAATAGAAGCTACCTCCATTCTAAACAAAAGTAAATAAAGTTGATGAGATACTATGATTTTGTAATATCCTAGTCTTTGTCCACAAATTTAGGATAAATAAAAGTATCAAGGCTTTTGCTTGTAATCTGTGGTAACTATTTTCCAGTATGGTCTCCAGTCATTTTGCCTCCTGATATTCATTTCCTTGTGTAGTCTTCTCCCATATTGGATAGAACTGACCTGTACCACAGATGGGACATTCCAGAAATAACAGAGTGTGACTCCTGAATCTAGGTCTTTAAAGTCATGAATTCCTCTGAGGCTTCTTTTGGATGATTCACTCTGAGGAAGGCCAGCTGACCTATGGAAAGGTCAACATAGTTAGGAACTGCGGTTCCTGGCCAACAAGAAGCACTAACTTGCCAGACAAGTGAATGAGCCATGTTAGAAGCAGATATGCCAATCCAATTTAAGTTTCATATGACTGCAGTCATGGCTGAACCCTTGACTGAACCCTCATGAGAAACTCTGAGCTAGAACTACTTAGCTAAATTATTCTTGATTTCATGAATCTGAGAAACTGTGAAATGACAAATATTTGTTGTTTTTTAAGCAACTAAATTTTGAGATAATTTGTTCAGCAGCAATAGATAACTAGAAGTAGACTTGGGCAGGGAGAGACATCTAAAATATTTAAGTAGTCATATTTTTAATTAGTCTGTCTTCATCATAAATACTCAAACTAAGATATCCAGATTGAAACACAAAGGAAAGCTACCATGGAGTTGATTTCTAAGGCATTTTTCATTGAAGTTAACTATAATTCTACTAAAGGTATAAGTTTAGAAAGCCCAAATATAAGAAAAGATGGACATAATTAGTTGAAAACAAGATAAATATACTAAGCCGTTCTAATTCTTCATGTTGTTTTCAATGGGGAGACAGATGAATACAGTGTGGGAAAAATGCTTCCAAAAATGTTTGCAATTGAAACAGATAAAATGCATTTTAGCCAGTGTAATGTGCTTTAAATGTCAATATTAGTTCATATAAAACTAGGCTAAACTTAAGAAAGTCAATTGGAATTCAGAGCATTTTGTAATTTGTGTGCTACAATCAATTGAACCTATAGATGACTGATAAACACTAGATGATGGATTATATATGAGTTCAAAAACTGATTAAAAAGTTCAAAATGATTTCCCAAAGAAAGGCACTGATCTTATTGCTATTGATTTAACCTGAAGTAGTCCATATGTAAACAACCACTGTATTTGCAACTTATAGAATAAGCAGTTGAAATAAAAATTTAAAAAATTAAAGTGAATGCAGGCTTTCCAAGTAAGAATCCAGCGCGAGCCTCTGACCCACCACTGATACCCCAGGATGTCTCCTTAGAAATACTTGAAGGTGCTTCTGTGTAAAGACAAAAGAAGGATCAAGTTGATCTCAAATTCAAAGAAAAGAAATGATGTTTTCAGAATAAGGGAAGAAAAGTATGAGGAAACGGAGTCCTATGACCTCTGCAGCCCAGGGAAATTCATAGTACTCCTAATTGTTCAAAGCAGCCATTCACCTCACTGAAACCTAAGGGAGTGAGGTCAGAAACACGGGAGAGTGAGAGACATCGCCGGACCTCTTCCCTTGAAACAACAATGAGCTGAACATCTAAAACTCAACAAAAAACACCCAAACTGCACACCAGCATCTCTGAGCGTGGGATCTGTGCATAAGAACTACCAAAGGTCAGAAGCCTGGGTGTCAGGCAGTGGACTGGGAGAAATAAAAAAGCTGCCTATCGCAGCTGCTGGAGCTCCCTGTAGGAGTTGGGGAGGAAAGAAGGAGCAGAAAGTACCTTGAACAGCCCTTTCTGGAAAAGCTGTGAGCTCCCCGTGGATGGGGGCAGGGCCCAGTCAGTCATCAGGGCAGAAGGTAGAGAAGCGGGATGGCGTAAAAACAACAGTTGATTTTTACCAGACACGATTGCAAAAATGAAGCTGAGTTACAGCCACAGCTCCCAGCACAGAGGGCCGCTCCCCCCATACCATCTGGGATCCAACACTGTGGAGCCCCAGGGGAATCCGAGCAAACGTTGCAGAGACTGTTGCTAATACTGACAGGAACTGAGAAGGAGGGTAGTGAGCGTGATTAAACATATATAAGAAAAACAAAAAACACATTATTAGACTTTATATAAAGCAGAAATCCAAGAGTCTTAGAAGCCACCTACTGGAAACAAAAAACAAAAACAACAACGACAACAACAAAACACCTTTGCAACAGGCTAGGGACCATTATATAATAAATCTTTCTGTAAAAAAAAAATCAGAATACATTTCCATTAATGCCCAGGTGGAAAAATAGTCCATTAAACACAATGAACAATCAAGGTGACAAAGTATCTCAAAAAAAAAAAAGAGAAAAATCTCCATAAAATAAGCTTACAGAGATAGAAATATGTGACTTAAATAACAGAGAATTCAGGATGGCACTTCTGAAAAAAACTCAGTGAGATCTGAAATAAATCATATCAACAATTTCAGGAATCAAAAAAACAACTAGATAGGAAAAATTAGTTATTTAGCAAGGAGATTGAAACCCTCAAAAAGAGCAGAATACACCTTCTGGAGATAAAGAACACATTGCAAGAGTTGAAAAATAAAATAACAAGCTTGGGAAATAGAATGAACCAAATGGAGGAAAGGATAAGTAGTATCGAAGACAGAAATCTAGAAATAAATTGGAAGGAAGAAGGGAGAAACCGAAGAATGAAAAATAATGAAAGAGAAATACAAGTACTAGCTGATACCATTAGGAGAGGAAACATAAGAATAATGAGCATTATCACAGGTGAGGAAAAGGAACAGGGATTAGAAAGCATTTTCAGACAATAGTTGATGAGAATTTCCCAAATCTAAAGAATGACCTGGAGCTTGGAATTCAAAAAGTCAACATAACACCCAATTACCTCAACTCCAAAAGGCCTTCACCAAGACACATTCTATTAAAATTATCAAAAATCTATGACAAAGAGAATTCTCAGGGAAGCCAGGAAGAAGAAAATGGTAACTTATAAAGAAAACCCATTAGATTATCCTCGGTCTTCTCAGCGCAGACTTTACAAGCCAGAAAGAAATGGAATCAGATATTCAAATTATTAAATGAAAGGAACTGCCAGACAAGAATAATGTATCCAGCTAAGCTCTACTTTAGATATGAAGAAGAAATAAAGACCTTCCGGAAATACAAAACTCGAGGGAATTCTCCACTATGAGGCCTGCACTATAGGAAATACTGAAAGGGGTCAGCTCACTTAAAACAAAATGACAAAAAAGAAAATACATAATTAGGAGTAAGGTGACTAGCAGGCTGATAGAAGCAGAGGAGTGCAACCTTTACTAGGATCAAGGCATTATAAGCTTAAAAATAAGAAGAGATTTGCTATAGCAAGATAGTAATGAACTTTCAGCATACATAGGAACAAATTGAGACAACAGTGACTGAAAAGGGGAGGATTCAAAGATCCAAATTTGCAAAGGGGAATGGAGATAAAGTGTGTGCAGAGGAAAAGGGATGACTGTATAAATATAACTATGCTTTACATATTCGTAATGGTAACCACATGCCAAAGAATCAGAAACAAAATATATGACATAAAACAAGAAAGACCAGAGGGAAAATACACAAAAGCCAACCAAATTAAAGAAAACAGAAACACAAGGACAAGGAAGCAAGGGAAACACCAAGCTACCAGAAAGTAAAAGATAAAATTGCTATATAAGAAGATCTCATTTTTCAATTATCACCTTAAATGTAAATGGACTGAACTCAAAAATAAAAAAGCACAGAGTTGCAGATTGGATCAAAAACAAAACCCAACCATATCCAAACTCCAGGAGACACATTTCAGTTTCAAAGACAAATATAGACTCAAAGTGAAAGGGTGGAAAATGATATTTCAAGAAAATGGCATTCAGAGAAAAGCAGAAGTAGCAGAACTAATCTCGGATGAAATAGACTTCAAAATAAAAAAGGTAAACAAAGATACTGAGGCACACTGCATAATCATAAAGAGAATCATGCACCGAGAAGGCATAACACTTATTAATATCTATGTTCCCAAGCAGGGAGACCTGAAATATGTAAAGCAATTACTAACAGAACTAAAGGGAGAAACAGACCAAAAAACTATTATAGCAGGGGACCTAAATACCCCACTGTTGGATATGGACGGATCATCCAAACAGAAAATCAATAAGGAAACAATAACATCTTTAACTGACACATTAGACTAACTGAACGTAATTGACATTTACAGAGCCTTCCATCCCGAAACAGCTGCTTATACATTCTTCAATAGTACATTTGGAACATTCTCAAGGATTGACCACGTACTGGGACACAGAGATAGCCTCAACAAATATAAGAGGGTTAAATCATGCCAACCATATTCTCTGATCATAATGCTTTGAAATTAGAGATCAAATGTAAAAAGAAAGTGGAAAGAATCCCAAATATGTGAAGGGTAAACAACATATTTCTGAAGAATAACTGCATCAGAGAAGAAATAAAAAGAGAGATCAAGAAATACATAGAAATGAATGATAATGATAGAACAATATATCAAAACCTTTGGGACATGGCAAAAGCAGTCATAAGAGGAAAGTTCACATTACAAGTCTACCTCCAAAACCAAGAATGAGTCCATATAAACGACCTAACATTTCATCTTAAAAAACTAGAAAAGGAAGAACAAATGAAGCCTAAAGTCAGCAGAAGGAAAGAAATAATCAAAATTAGAGCAGAAATTAATGAAATTGAAAACAAAACAAAACAAAAAAATAGAAAAAATAAATGTGACAAAGAGCTGATTCGTTGAGAAGGTTAATAAAATTGACAAATCCCTGGCTAGTCTCACTAAAGAAAAAGAGAAAAGACACAAATAAACAAAATCAGGGATGAAAGAAGGGAATTACAACAGACACTGCAGAATTACAAAAGATCATACAACAATACTATGAAAAAGTATATAACACCAAATATAATAACCTAGAAGAAATGGAACAGTATTTAGAGAAATACAACCTTCCTAGACTGAATCAAGAACTGGAAAATCTAAATAGACTGATCAGTAGTGTGGAAATTGAAACAATCATCAAAAACCTACCAAAAAGTAAAAGTCCACGATCAAATGGCTTTCCCAGTGAATTCCATCAAACATTCAAAGAAGATTTAATATCTATTCTCTTCAAACTCTTCCAAAAAATCAAAGAGGAGGCAATAATCCCCAACGCATTTTATGAGGCCAATATCACTCTGATACTAAAACCTGGTAAAAATAACACAAATAGAAAAGAAAACTATAGACCAATATCTCTCATGAACACAGATATAAAATCTTAAAAAAGATAGTAGCATACCGAATACAGCAACATATTAAAAAGATTCTACAGAACAATCAAGTGGGCTTCATCCCAGGGGCACAGGGATGGTTTGACATATGCAAATCAATTAATGTGATACACCACATAAACAAATTAAAAAATAAGAATCATATGATCATCTCAATAGATGCAGAAAAAGCCTTTGACAAGATACAGCATCCATTTATGATCAAAACACTTAACAAAATTGGTATGGAAGGAAAATACTTTAACATAATATAGGCCATATGACAAACTCTGTCAACATTATACTTAGTGGTGAAAACTAAAAACCTTCCCTCTAAGATCAGGAACAAGGCAAGGCTGTCCACTATCGCCACTCTTATTCAATACACCATTGGAGGTCCTAGCTAGTGCAATCAGACAAGAGAAATATATAAAAGACATCCAAATGGGAAACAAAGAAATCAAACTGTAGCTATTTGTGGATGACAAAATGCTTATCTATATAGAAAACCCTAAAGGCTCTACAAGAACACTGCTAGAAACAATAAGCGAATACAGTAAAGTTCTGGATACAAAATCAATGTTCAAAAATCCATAGTGTTCCTATAATCTAATAATGAAGTATCAGAAAAAGAAGTGGAAAAATTAATTCCTTTTGCAATTGCAATAAAAAGAATAAAATATCCAGGAATAAATCTAACGAAACATGTGAAGTCTCTATATAATGAAAACTACAAGACCCTATTAAAAGAAATTGAAGAAGATTCAAAGAAATTGAAAGATATTCCATGTTCTTGGATTGGAAGAATCAACATAATTAAAATGACCATATTACCTAAAGTATTATACAGATTTAACGCAATCCCCATTAAAATCCCATTGTCATTTTTTAAAGAAATGGAACAAAAAATCATCAGATTTGTATAAAAGCACAAAAGACCCCAGGTTGCTAAAGCCATCCTGAGAAAAATAATGAGGCTGGAGGTATCATTCTGCCTGACTTCGAATTATACTACAAAGTGACAGTATTCAAAATGGCATGGTATTTGTAGAAAAACAGAGACACAGACCAGTGGAACAGAATAGAGAGTCCAAAAGTAAACCCTTATTTATATGGGCAAATAATTTTTGACAAAAATAAAACCAAAAACATACAGTGGAGAAAGAGAAAGCCTCTTTAATAAATGGTGCTGGGAAAACTGGAAAGCCACTTGCAAAAGAATGAAACTAGACTGTTGTCTATCACCACTCACCAAAATTAACTCAAAATAGATTAAAGACCTGAATATAAGACCTGAAACAATAAAATGCATAGAAGAAAACATAGGAATGAAACTCAAGGACCTTAGACTTAAAGAGGATTTTATGAATTTGACCTCAAAGACAAGGGAAGTAAAAGCAAAAATAAATGAATGGGACTAGATCAAACTAAAAAGCTTCTGCTCAGCAAAAGTAACCATCAACAAGGTAAAGAGACAATCATCCAAATGGGAAAATATACTTGCAAGCAACACCTCCGATAAGGGCCTAATATCTAAATTATACAAAGAACTCAATAACAACAAAAAAACAAATGATCCAATTAAAAAATGAGCAGAAGACCTGAACAGCCACTTCTTCCTAGAAGACATACAAATGGCCAATAAATATATGAAAAGATGCTCAATATCGCTAGCTATTAGGGAAATGCAAATCAAAACCACAATGAGATATCAACTCGCCCCTGTTAGAATGGCTATAATCAACAGGACAAGTAATAACAAATGTTGGAAAGTATGCAGAGAAAAGGGAACACTCATACACTGCTGGTGGGACTGCAAATTGGTACCACCACTGTGGAAAACAGTATGGAGGTTCCTCAAAAATCTAAGAATTGATCTTCCATATCCAGCAATCCCTCTACTGAGTATTTACCCCAAAGACTTGAAAACTCATATCTGAAAAGATATTTGCACACCAATGTTCATAGCAGCATTATTCACAGTGGCCAAGACATGGAAGCAACCGAAGTGTCCTATGATCGATGATCGGATAAGGAAAGTAGCATACCCAATGGAATATTACTCAGCCATAAGAAGAGATGAAATACTGCCATTTGTGACAATATGGATGGAACTCGAGATAATCATGCTAAGCAAAATAAGCCAGACAGAAAATGTTGAAAATCACATAATATCACTTATATGTGGGATATAAAGCTAAAAGCAACAAATGAACAGGACAAACAAACAGACTCTTATGGACATAGATAATGGACTAGTGGTTACAAGAGGGTAGGGAGGATGAAGGAGGGGGAGAAGGGAGGTAGATCGAGGAAAAAATTTAAATAATTTCTTTAATTAAAAAACAAATTTAAAAAAATTAAATTAAATTAAATTAAAGTACATTGATCAATTGCTCAAAATATCTATCTAGGTTTTACAAACTAGAGAATTATAACAAACCCAGTGAAACTATACACGTGTAATTTTAGAAGTCAAATTATATTTTAAGCTATGTCACTGTCTATAGCTATTATAAGTGATAGTAACTTAATGATAGTTTTTGAAAGGCATTTATTTGTAATGATTTCAATATATGTTCCTAGAACAGATGTCAATCTTGATTTATTTCCCAATGTGATTTTCATTTCCACCTTAACCTCTGTGCCATCTTTAGCTCTGCATAGACAAATCAAATGCTATGTCTATACTCACTTCTGGTTTAAGTTTGTGTCAGGTAACTTTATCCTGTAGGTCATCCAAATTTTTATTGAAATATTCTGTGATGGAAATTCAGAAAAACAAAATCAAACTTAAACATAACATTTAAAGCTTTGCAAATGTCTGAGAGAAATTTTTACTAACAAAAGCAGGGTTCTCAAAGTGTGGTCTCTTGACCAGTCACACTGGCATCACCTAGGAAACTGTAAAATGTAAATTGTTGGACCCCATCTTAGAAATGCAGACTCTGAAACCTGTGGGTGGGGTGTTGCAAGCTTTCTTTTAAATAAGCCCTTTATATGATTTGGATACATGTTAAATTATCAGGACCAATTAGACTCTAGAAGAAACTGAACTGATAAATACAATCATAATAATGCATGCTTAGTGGCAAAAGCAATATCTCACATTTAGGAATAAGTTGGAAGAGGTTTTGGCTCAGCTCCACTAAACCAGCTCCTAGTTCAGAAAAACAGAATCTGTTACTCCAACCAAAATCAAACAAAAACAAAGGAGGTATTCGCTCTTCTTCTATATAGATAACGCATTTGAGACAGTCAAAATTCTGTCCTCATTTTGCTTCTAAAATGACTACTTACTACGATAAGTATTCAGAGAGTAAATTATCAGCACACAGCATTATTTCTACTCATTAAAGCCTGGAAGTGATGTCAATAACTGCAAGCAACAGATCGTGATGATGGTGGTTTTGTTTTGTCAATTTGTTAAGAAGAACAATTAAAGCTGAATTAATTCTGTGACTTTCTCGCAGTCCAAAAATATGGTAGTAAGAGTAGAGGTTAATAATCAATCTCCTTCATTCAAGAGATTCACACAATCTATAGAAAACTTCCTTAAAATAATGACAAAGTTCTCTAGGTACAGTGAAACAACCCCACAACATTAATAGAATTTTAGTTTTTTAACATTAACCTTTTTTTTTTCCCCCTGCAGGCACATTCTGCTAGATGCCTTGATTTCTGCTAAAATTTCACTTTTAGTAGTAGCCCTTTTTTGAATATCATCTTTATTCCTCAAACACCTAAAATGTATTCAATGCTCCTTTCATGTCCCTATAAAGCTGTTCTTTCCTTATCACATTTTGTTGTTGTTTTGACCATTTAATTATATATATTTTCTTCTGTAATACTTAAAAGAGTGACATTCATTTTTGTGTGTTTTATTATTTAATATATATCTTTTCCTCCTATAGTGGGTATGTCTTTTTTTTCCCATCAAATATCTGGAAACTATATTAGTACCTGTCATATTTTAGACACCATATGTGTGAAATGAATTAATAAAGTGAATGAATTCTTGACTGTAAACTCTATCATGTCTATCTCATTTTTCAATGGATTCTTCTGAATTATTAGTGAAACAGATGCATGGTAGGCATGCAACAAATATTTGGTCAATTATTAAATTTGCTAATTTATTAAACTATTTTTCTATTTTTTCCAGTCTGAGTTTTGCCTTTAAATTAAAAACTTACAGATATTTTATAATTAAGTTTATTCAAATACAGTTTTGCCCCATTTTGTGATCCTGACTTTAAAAAGAGCTCACATTAACATTTTTCTAAGTCTAATTAGAAAATTATGTTTATGTTTTCTTTTGTCAATCTCTACTTCTGGTTGAAGAAATTTTATTTTGTTCATTTAAGATTAGTCAATGAAATAACCAAACTGAGTGGATTATGTTTATATAATGAAGAGAGCTGATGAGCAAATTTTCCGTATACATATATCCAGAACAGTTCAAAAGAGATATAATAATAAAGAAAAAATATATGACATCAGCTTTATATACCCGCTATATTAGCAGTATAGTAATTCTACAATATCTATATTAGTAGTACAATAACTATATAGTTTTATACACTTTGGGGGGAAAAGCATACTGATAAGTTTCACATTTTTCTTCTTTTATAAGCCTTGAAACATCCCTAATTAACAACCAGAGTGAACAGTCTCTAACGGCAAACAGATAAAAGAGAAATTATAATAAAATTTAAAATTTTATGTATTTTGTTCCTCTATATTTTATTTTGAAAGACCTGTTAATTTTCAATTTATAATATTTTTAAAATAAAGGTAATGGAATTATAATGTACATAATATTTGCCAGGTGTAGTACTTTATCCACATGTTAGCATTAATTTATATGCAAACTTCTAAGATAATTTTAACTTCTATTATATAGGATGAGAAACTGTCAGAGAAATGTCAGTAATTTGTCTGAGATAATAGTGCCAGTATGCATTACATCCAAGACTTAAACTTACAATGTATACGGATGTTTAATGTACATTAAAATTAACTCATCAGCTCTCTTGATTATATAAACACTCAATTTAGTTATCTCTTCATTCCAATAATATATATTACCTCTTAATGTGTAACAACGCTGCATCTAGTGGCTTAAAACAATATTTATTATTTTCCACAATTCTGTGGATTGCTGACAGTTCTCTTGGCCTGGGCTGGCCTAGCTGATCTTTATCATCAACTGGTGGCTTTACTGGCTCTAGAGAGAATAGGACACCCTCACTCACAAACTTGGCAGTTTGCTAACTGTCAACCACAGTTCTTCATGGATTTTTTTCCTTACATGGATTTTTCCATCAGGCTGGATCAGGCTTGTTCAATTGATGATATCAGATTCCAAGTTCAGCAAAAGAGCAAGCTCCATTATATAAGCACTTTTCAACCTCTGCTCACATCATATTTGCTAATGCCTCATGGGACAAACAAGTCACATGACCAAGCCTAGATTCAAAGAAAGGAGAAACTTTCTACCATACAGCTTTTAGAACAAGGTCTGAATTGTGTTTTTATCCAAATAATCTCAATTGCACATACCAGGGATAGAATCATATTCCTGAATGTATACTTGAGAAGACATCCAGTATATTCTTGGCAGGAGAACAAAGGTTTGATCGTTATTTGTTTGAAGACATATCCAATGTTTAATCTATTTATTTATATTTTAATAAAAAATTATAAAACATTATGCTGATACACGTTCTTGGTGGAATTATTTGGACCCTTAATTTATTTTTCTATAACATTGTATAGTTTATTTCCATAAGGACTGTCATATGTTTCTGAAAGTTTGTTTTAGTTAGTGACTGAGAAGTAGAAACCATTCTATAGTCAAAGGAATTTGTTGATTAAAATATGTCTCCTATATAAACATGTTGCTTAGAGGTCAATCAGTATGCTTGAGCATATGGTATAACTGAAAATCCTTCAGTGCTTCGTTTCCAATGTACGCAATGTGTTTTTTGCTATAATACAGTATCCATACAGTTAGAACACTATCTATTAAATAAAGCATTACTTGGCCAGTCAAATCAATGTTCTTTGGAGCAAGACACAGCTTGCTGTGAATGAAAAATAAAAGGCTTAGCATAGCATTAAAGAGAGGCAAAAACAAATGCTTATTTCCTGAAACTTGGAGATATCTTATTAGTGAATAATAGCATGCGGTCAGATTACTGTTATATTCACACAGCTATACTATCTGTTTCTGCTTTTATATTCACCATACAACCCTTTTTAAATTTAATAGTAACTGTTTTATAATCACTGTTAATTTGTTTAATCTCCTTTTCAGTCTTAATTTTTTTTTAAGTGAACCTCCAAAAAGTCTATATTTAGAGAGTGCTTTAAACTCAAAAAGATTAACAAACATGTCGTTATCTGGATCCAAAGGCATAAATTAGGTAATGATCATTCAATTTATAAATCGATTTGTCACACTATTCTTTTCAATAGCCACCCTCTGACATATTAAAGTATGAATTGATTTATAAATGATGATTTATACACTTGCTCAGAGAGTAATACAACTATTGACATGAAGACTGCCTTATAAAATTCAGTAATATAAATCTATTTTTCTAAAATAGGTATAGTGTCAATTTGGATAATACATTAGAATGTTTTTTCCTGAAATGTTAATTTGAAATGGTAACTTCGATAATCTCAAGTAGATGCAATACTACAAAATATTTATTTCAACTAGAACTTAGTCTATATAGTTCACTATAGGTTGAATAATTTTACATAACTGCAGGCTGCATCTCTTCTAAATAAAGCACATTTGGTATTACATCTTCTTGCCAGATTAGATGACAAGCAATATTCAAATCACCAAATCCTCTCATATAAACAGGCTGTTACGATAGTGCCAGATTATGATTTTTCAATTACCATATGTTTCTAAATGTTTATTTAGGATTTTAGAAACAGTGTAGCTTTTTCCTGAAAGCAATCAAATAAAATAAACCTTCATTTTGATAATATTTGAAAGCAGAAGTGCTGGAAAAGAGAAAAAAATGATCTTTAGATCTCAGTTTGATAGAATTGTAGAATTTTGACCTAGAAACACTGCAATTAACTCGAAAAACCACTCAAGCTCACAATACAGAAAAAATTAGGTTACTAAGAATGTCACAGAAACGAATTTTTGTTTCTTTTATGAAATGTCATTGAATAGCAACAATACTTGAAGCTTTAAATTGCTTTCATTAAAAAAAAGTTTTCAGAGGAATTTACACAAAGCATAAAATAAAATTGTCAAAAATACCTTCTGTAAATTATGTGTCATGTATTCTACAACGAAATTAATTAAAGAAATAGATGCAATGTTCATGGCATTGACCTCTTTGATTCAGGTTTATAGTCTTATTTTGATTGCATCTGAAGTACAGAATTCTGGAATAGTATAACTTTGTATAACTGAATTTCAGTTTGAAGTTTGTTTATGTATTTTGTTTTCTTCTTTCATATTGTTATATCTAGCATTCAACGTACAATTTCCATCACTGACTTTAAAGAGCTCTTTTTCTTTCTTAAGACTGTAAAATAGTTCACTGTATCCTAAAGTGGAAAAGAACAAATGATTAAATATTCATATATCACTTCATATACCTAGTAGCCATAGATACAAGACATGAAGGAAAACAAAGCTTAGTCTTCCTATAGCATTTCTTCAAGGACACTTCTAAAACTTAGTAGGAAAAAAATTTTCTATTGATTGCTGAGGAAAAAATATAAAACCACATTTCCACAAACATTTTTGAATTTACAAAGTCTTCATTTATAGGCTTCAAATTAAACTAGTTTTTGACTTAAAGATCAGAAAATTAAGCAGAGGCAAATAAAAAAAATACTTTTTATAAAATAATTTATATGATTAAATTCTACCTGCTGTGAAAGTATAGTACCTGAAAACTTTAAAAATTGTGGGTTTTTTAAAGCTGTAAGTGCAGGGACATATGTACAAACACATTTATCTGAAAAAAAAAAAAAGAAACAAAACTGAATTTGGAAGCTGAAACATCATGGGAGCATTCCAAAATAATGTGTGGATATAGTAATAACTGAGAAGTTCTCTCTCCAAAGCCCACTGTCTAAATGCCACAACCAGTTGGTATGGTAAGAACAGAAATGCTAGAGAAAAGCCATGTGGAAAACAAGGTAGATTGAGTTCATGGTATTATTTATGTCATTTTAAGTTTAAGAGTGATATGAGCACATTTCAATAAATAAAAGGCATATAGTCACTATTAAGTCAACACTAATTTATTTCATGGAAAATTAATTTTCTCAGAGAATATCAATGATGCAATTTCTAGATTAATTTTCCATAAATGTTTCCCCTCCATTTTTACTTTTAGTTTACTATAATTATTTTCATCAGGATTGATGTTTTCTCCATAAATTTTAGAATAAAGTTTAACATATTCATACTTTTTTTATTTATGTCAAATTTTAATAATCATAGCTTTTGCCAAAGTGAGGTTGTTTTTCCTTCTATTTCTTCTTTCTCCTCTCCCTATTCTCCCTATTCCGCCTCTTTTTTTCTTCTTTTTTTTTTCCTTTTTTCCTGTAGAATACTTCACCTCGAAGTGCACAAGAATCATTAATTCTTACACTCCTCCCTAGACACAGCAGGATCTGGCTCCTTTTCCGGTAATCCTCCCTCCATGGCTCATTGCTCATCTTTTAGAATCTGCAAAGAGCAGGTCAATCTCAACCTGGTAATCTCAACCTGCGTGGTAGAAAGTCAGTTGCCGGCTGGCTAATAAAGGCTCATAATTCATCTCAATTGGCTCCATGGGTCTTAGAATTG
This sequence comes from Pteropus medius, assembly GCF_902729225.1. Taxonomy (NCBI): domain Eukaryota; kingdom Metazoa; phylum Chordata; class Mammalia; order Chiroptera; family Pteropodidae; genus Pteropus; species Pteropus medius. The sequence continues at coordinate 14,168,584 of NW_024344240.1, forward strand.
GTCACGCCACACAAGATGATCACTAGACTTAGGTGGTGATCACATTGTAAGGTATATAAATGTCGAATCACTATATTGTATACCTGAAACTAATATAATGTTGTATACCAACTATACTTAAATTAAAAAGTCCACAAAGTGAAATAAAAAAGATATCCAAGATATATGGCAATATTTTAAGAGAAGCATGATAAGATTACTGGTAACTTTTATTTTCTACTTTCTGTGTACTTCACATGTGTTGTTTATAATTTTTTTCCTGGGTAAATAAGGATATATTAGTGTTTTTTGACATGAAATTCAACTGGCTACCAATGTTCATTAGAATATTGCGTGCTACTAGATTCCTGTCAAATGCATGTAATTATTAAGTCATATGACGAGTTTGATTACCAGTTAGAACTGTTGGTTTATGGTTAATGTGGCTTTCTTTTTAATTCAAATATATTAATTTACAGTACATTTGCTATAGTTTTAGGTTTGATAATGCTTTATTTCCCTATTAGAAAAACTTATTTGTTTCTCATCCCCCCAAATTTCAGTACTGCTTCTAGTTAGAGCTTTAAATGATGAATGGCAATTTTAAAATAAGGCAAGGTATTTAAAAAAATGAAAAAATATAAGGGGAATTATAAATTAAAGTCTTTGTAAAATAAGCTATCGATTGCCTAAGGATTGCTAAGCAACTATTGTATAGTAAATTGCATAAACACTTCTCTTGATTTTAATGAGTTGAATCAAAATTATGTTTAAATATTATGCATATTCTAGTTTGATATTAACCATAATCTCTTTTTCTAAATGAAAAAGAATAATGAAATAATAAACTTTTGTTTTTTATTTTTTTATTTGTTTTTTAGATATCATCATATTATCCAGGTAAGTATTTCTGTATAGTAATTTGAAAGCTTGTGTACCAGCACATAATTATCAGGAAAATTACTTAAGGTCATTTTTATATCTACTCCACAGCAATAAAATTGTAGCTCTGTCAGCTACATGTTGTCATAACCTTTATTCCATTCAGAAAATTCTATTAATTCTAATTGTTGCAGGCTTAATGAAAGTGTGATTCAGTATTCTCTAACTGACCTTGGGACATTTCTTTTGCAGGTGGCCATGTGACTATCTTAAGGTATGTGTAGTCACATACACATACCTTAAGTTCTAAGCAAAAGAAATGATCCTATATAAAGGATAATTTCTTTATCCTTTATACACATACACATACCTTAAGTTCTAAGCAAAATAAATTATCCTATATAAAGTATATAATAAGAACCTTAACAAACCACCAAATAACTAAATTGGATCCTATTTGTAAGTAGTTTGTTTCTACCCTCCTTACTACTTTGTTATTATGGTCATTGAATCAGCTTCACAATCCCACAGAAACTTGCTCTACTATCCTCTATGTCTTTAAAATTGTAATTTCTAGTTCTTTGGTTTACCTGAAAACTTGCTTCTTTCTGATAACACTGGTTAGCCTGAAGCTCTTTGAAACTGATAACTATATATTTTCACCAAAATGGTTTTGAGAATCTAAAGCAATACTACACAAATAGTTCATTTTTAGAAATGCTAATTTGAAGTTTGTCTTTCAGTTTTATCATTTCACTCATCCAAGCATCAATATATGTAAGAACACGTGCCTCCAAGTTTACAAGTAAATGGAGACAACCAGTCAGAAATTCGAGAACGTCTTGGTCTCCTATCCATTTATAAAATGTATTCAAGGAATACCCATGCTTCCATTCTTTGTTTCCATTTCAGCATAGAACTGCCCCTTCCATTTAATGTAACTCATATCTCAGGGACCTTCTACTCGTTTTCTTTTTTCTTTTTATTTTTTTTTTCATGTTTTTTTAACTCCTTTCTCTCTTTACCTTCAACATGCCTGAAGTTTACTTATCTTAAAAACCCATGGTACATAGACACACACACAACATTCCAGCAACCCCATGCTCCTATCAAATATTTCTGTTCTCATATTTCTTACAAGTGGGGGCGGAAGAACTTTGTCTCTACTCTTAATCTCTAGCTGACCTCTTGAGCCACTGCTGAATGTTCTCTGTTCCTGAGAGGCCACTGAGGTTGCTTTGAATAAGGTCACAAGTAATCACCTGTTAAATTCAAGAAACTCTTTTCGATCCTTATTTTACTTTTAAACAAACATTATCTATTATGTCTTCCTATTTGGAATTCTCTCCTCTTTTGTCTGTCATAGTGCTTCTTTCTCCTGCATCTCACCACGCCCCTCTCTCTTACTAGACTTTTTCACAAGGTCCTCTTCTGTTATCTCACATTAATTGGATATGGTTTTGTGACTTCTACTTGATCAGATTTTCTTTTCAACCTGTATATTATTTATGGGGAAGATCTTGTTAATACTTGTAGTTTCATCACTATTTATGACCCTGAACAACACTGTTAACCAAATTTTCTCTTACTACCAAGTATCTCTACTTAGCGTCCAATTCAAATTTAACCTTTCTATATTAGTTTCCTACTGCTGTTATAACAAATTGTCACAAATTTAGTGGCTTAAAAACAAAAATGTATTACTTTACAATTCTAGAGGCCAGAAGGCTTACATGGATATTACTGAACTAAACATTAAGGTGTCAGCATGTCTGCATTTCTTGTGGGAGTTCTAGGGGAGAATCTATTTCCTTGTTTTTTTCCTTTTTGAGGAGGTCACCTGAATTTCTTGGTTTATGAACCCTTCCTCCATCTTCAAGGCCAGCGGTGTAAACTCTACAAACCTCTCTCTCTCTCTCTCTCCCATTTCTTCTCTCTCTCTCTTTCTCTCTCTTTGAATCTGTTGTCACATGTCTTCTCTGACTCTCCTGCTTCCTTCTTTCCCTCCTAAGGGAATTGTGATTGCATGGAATCCACCTGGATAATTGAAGCTAAATGGCCTCATCCTTAATTTAATCACATCTGCAATGACTTTTTAGCCGAGTAAACTAACATTCACAAGTCCAAGGATTAAGAAGTAGACATATTTATGAGACCATTATTCTGCCTGTCGCCATAATACGAAAAACAAGAACAAAAACAAAAGCAATTTATTTTTCACTACTTATTATTAATATTATTTTATTTTTATTTATTGTTTTACCACATACCAGTGTTTCTCAACCTCATAATGACATTATGGGCTGATCACTCTTGTTGTGAGGTTGGGAAGAAGATGTCTTGGGCATTGTAGAATGTTTAAGAACATCTCTGGCCCCTATTTAAAATGTCAGGAGCATTCTTCACCAGTTATGACAACCAAAATTGTCTCCAGATATTGCCATATATCCCCCAGGACAAAATTGTCCCCAGTTTAAAATCACTAACCTAAATCTTTTTCTTTCATTTTCTCCTTTTCTATAACTTAGTGCAATGAACAAGCATCTATCCAGTGCTAAATCAGGAACTAGGAATTAATCTCTCTTACACATACAGCCAGTGGTGTCAAGGGCTGTCAATCCTGCCTCTTTACACTCTTTCTTTTGTCCTTACCACTGACATTTTAGTCTCTTTTTTTGTTTCTCTCACCTGTATTATAGAAACAGTATTTTAAGCATTGTTCCTGACTCTACTATCCTCTGCTTTCTCTGTTTTCGAATTGCCCTCAAGGTCTCACTGAGCTATTGCTTTTCCTAAGCCTTTCTTGGTCCCAGTTTTCAGTCAATCAACTCTAAGACTTACTTGGCTTCACTGTTTCATAGTAGATATTTTTATAAATTATTAGTGGTCCTTTTGTTGGACTATGAAATTGAATACAATGTTTCAACAGTGCTGTCCCCATTAGATTTATTGTGCTTTGGAGGTTTTACCATGTGCATTTCTTCATGTACTTATAAAAAGTAGAGATATTGAGACCAAAGGGAAAATGCTAACTCCAATCACACTCTCTAGTGGTTTTAGTGTCTAATTTGGTTCGTGCTATTTGTGGTAATAGAACTGGATGTTGGCCTTCTCTTTAGTGTAAGTTACTGTCAAATAGAAAAAGTTGTTACTATTAATTCCAATTTTTCAGAAAGACTATTGCTTTTCTCTCTTATCTGTGTACTGCTTATAAAAATATGTTGTTTCCAATTTATAAGTGATATGTTAATTTTAAATATAGTTTCAATAAGGTTAGAAAAAATATAAATGTAACATTTGAGAAATAAACATAAATGGGATGTTTAAATTATTGGAAAATATGCTTTCACTGACACGACACAGACACAATGCCTATGCAAAAAAACATGTACAAATGGTATTTCAAGTTTATTATTATTTTAGATCTATCTAAAGCAGATAGATTTTGAACTCAAAAACTATCAAATATTTTTAAAATTTTAATGTTGCTCTTCTATCCACTTAAAGAGCCTTGGGTGATCATTGTTAAATTTCTAGGCTTTAAAATAAAATACTCAAAGACAGAAGTTAAATACAAGCAATGCACTGTATTTCTTTATGACGGAAGAAATGAAGTATGATATTATAAAATTGCAAGAGTAAAATGAGAATTGTTTTAAGCCAAACAGTGACTTATGTCACTTATAGTCTTTCTTTCAAAAACTTTTTCAACACAGTGACTTAGAACTTATTTTACAGACACTTCACTAAAATCTATTAACAGACGTTTTTTCTTCTTACCTAATCTTCCACATTTTTGTTCTACAAACAGAGCAGCAGCAAAATACATATATCAGTCTAAAGTCTGGGAAGGTAGTCATTGTAGAAAAAGCTTTTTAGTAAAGAATATTTCAATATTTCAATGGCATTCAAAGATGGCAATTTCACTGTTTTCCCTAGATGACAAAAATAATGCTAAAATTTCAAAATAAAAAAAGCACCCATAAAATACATATTATGGTGCCTTTTTAAAAATACCCTTTCAGTAGTTTGAAGAGGAATTTTCCAAAGGCTAACTTTGGAATCAGCTATTTGTTCTGCTTCTATAGACATGCTTGCCACATATGCTGAAGGACGGGGTGACCTCGAGATCAACTGAAGACTCACCCTCCCCTTTGCTTGTTCTGTCTTGATAACAGGTGTATCCCCTTTGCTTGTTCTCTGTAACTGCCCATAGCCCATAGCAACTACAGCGCTCTGTAACCACCTGAGGACAAATTAACCAATTGGCTCATGCCGACTGTAAATTCGTGGATAAGCCCTATAAAAGCAAAGTTATCCCTGAGCTCGGGGCCCAGACTTTCAGAACACTAGCTCTTCTGGGACCACTGGAATAATAAACCTGAGTTCTCCAACTCTCTGAGTGGTGCTTCGTTTCTCACCAGTTAGATTTTTCTACAACAGTTTATTATGACTTTATAATGTTGTATAAACCCCTTGAATTTACTTAAGCCACTGCATAGATAATTCTTAACTATTCTTAATGTAGATGGTATTTCTTGAAGTACCTAGCTGATTCCCAGTGAATAAATAAGTGTATGACCACAGGGATATAATAAAGTTTAATTATTCAAGAACAGATATTGAAGGTTGCATTAAAACAATCTTTATATTCTTGACTCTTTAGTTTTATTGTACTAAGTATTCTCCTAAAAAGAAAACTACTTTGAAGATATAGGGAAAACTAGAGGAAGACTAATTGAAATAAAAGGAGAGGAAAAAGAAGGAAAAGGGAGAGACATCAGTTTGAGAGATTAAATATGAAAGAATGTTTCCGTTAATCCCATTTTCAAGCAATTTTCTTCAAATTATGGTTTTCCTCAGAATAATTTATAAACGTCCTAACAAACAAAACAACAAAATGTATCTTTTGTTTTATGGATATTTCTCAGAGCATTATTTATGTTAAAAACTTAGGAGTTAGAGTACCTTATAAATATCATTTCCTAAAAACAGAAGAGATTTTCCTAGGCAAAATAAATAAATAATAGTTTTAATCCCTGAATTTCTATTGACCAAAAAAATAAAATATTTATTTTCAAGTATTTATGGAATAAAATTTTACACATTACAGGCATGTTTCAGCAGGAAGGTAAAAACAGCTTCATTTTTCAAATCTCAAAACATTTTAGTCTAATAAGACTTGTTCGAATGCAAGACGTGTTAAACTTTAGTCCATATTACTCCTTCAGTTTTAGCCATATCCACATATTAGTTCAATGTGATTTACTTAATTTTTCCTTTAGCTGAAATCACTCTTTCCTAGCTTAATTTTAATAATATTTATTAATTCACAAGTTTGATATACTACATTTTTTAGTATACTTTAAAATAATTTTTAATTTTAAAATACATTTTATACTTGCATTGTTTTCTACAGTGGCATATTTAGGAAACCAGTTTTGATGGAAAAAAATAATTCACACTACTATGCACAGAGCTAACATCAATGAGATGTTACACACAGGCCTTTTGTCAGCAGAAAGAAAGATGTATATACCAAACCATGTATTAGAGAAAATCTTGTATAGGTGCCAAAATTGGAACTCAAAGTAATGAAACTGGTACAGTAGTGTTGCTTATTTAGTCTCTGAAGACATTCTTAATAGAGTAGAAATATATGGTAAATTCTTAATGAATACAGTATTAATGTATGTGTGTGCACACACATGCACATGCATGCCTGAATGTGTGTCTGAACACATGTATCATTTGTATTATCATCCTTAATCCTATATTATCATAGATAATAAAGAGTTAACTATAAAAGACTGTAATCTTATCTCTATAAAAAAACTCAAACATGATTCCCACATTGCTACTAGAATATTAAGTGTTCTTATGTAAATTTAAGGTCAAAGAGATGAAATATAGATTAGATACTTAACATTTCTACCTAGATTTTCAGAAGCTCCTTTAAAGATAGTTCATATTAAATGCATGGTTATAAATCCTATTTAAAATAACTCAGTCTTATTTTACCTCTAGATTTTTTATTTTTATTAATAAAATAATGTTCCTTTCAAAAACTTATAGTGATAATTTGTGGCATTTTGTGATGCCATTTAAACCATACTTTACCTTTACTTGTTTCAATCTAGATATGTATAATTTTTCATATTCCTCCACATCAGACTAGATAGACTTTTCTAACTTGAAAAATATTTACTTAAGATTAGTGTCCACCACTTGAACAAAGTATAATATTAAACTAAAAATAAGAAGACATTTAAAAATAGTATATTTATATATTCTTAGATCAAAAAAATATATATACAATTAACTTAGTCAATTTCTGTCTAGAAAAATACTTCCACAAATTTGAAGAATAATCTTCACTCTTTCTCTCCTTCATATCTTATCCCTTTCGTATTGACTCATTCATGCAATTCTATAATTTCTATAATATGTCCTTCAAATTCTGTTTTACTCCCTTATAATATTTTTAATTAATACACAATCCTGATTATGTCACTCCATTGCTCAGCATACCATTGAAAGAGACCCTTTTTTATTATTATGTCTTCCGACCTTTATATCTGCATCTCCCACAAATCACTCTTATAGCTCCTATGGTTATGAAGACTTACTGTGCTCTGCTCACTCATTTGGTCCTTGTCTTTTTATAGGCTGTCCTCTTGATTTATAATGTTCTTTCCCTAGCTTTGCTTGAATAAACTTCTAATTATTTTACAGACCAACTCAAAATTCAACTCTGTTGACACTGGCTCTCCCACCCTTAATCAAGCAGTATTCTATGCTCTTCTTCATAGAACCTGAATTAATGATATCTGTCAACAAATTGCCTCTCTCTTCCTTTTTCTCTCTTCTCTCTCCCCTTCTTTCTTAAAAACAATGGATATCTTTAGGGCAAGGATCTTATGCCCTAATTTAACCTTCAAAAGCATGAGAAATGTAGATGTACAGATACTTGTAAGTGCATCCAAACTAGAATGTTTTTGTGTAGGCAGGATAAGTGTGCATATCTTTCCCCTAGCCTACTCTCTAACCCTATAAGAACAGAAGCATTTACTCATTACTTAACTTACATACCTCTTTTTATTAGTACCAAATGGTACCTACCTTGTGAGATTGTTAGAACAAATAAAACATCACAGAAGCTGACAAATGTTAATCATAGCTATTTTATTATTTTTATAATTATCAAAGTTTTTACATGTGATCATAATGCCATATATTTGTTTTTATATACAAAATCCAATTAGAGAATATGAGAGACTAAAATGAAGGTAAAGGCTGTGTGTTTCTTTCATTTTATCCATAAGAAAATTGATGCACAGAGAAGTTAAGTAATTTGCCTATCATTTTACAGTTCAAGGTTAAAAAGTGTGAGAACTAGAGTCCATTTTATTTATTAATCTTTTAATTTAATTCACTCTCACACATTCAAAATATACTTATTGAACTAATTTTGATGCTTACATATAAGCCTATTTTAAATATATACTTGTAGGATTTCCTAATCATCACCACCACCACCACCACCATCACTAGAATCTGAGCTTCATGAGGATGGGAATTATGTGAGCTATCTTGAACACTCTGTAAAGAGTTCCTTGGCAATTTTGTGTATGTCACTAAATAAAGTAGAAGAAATATCTATATTCATTTCAGTGTTCTTGAAAAGAGTTCCTCATATGCATATCTAAACTAGCTTTTTTATGATTATTTAATTTTCTAATAGGTTGACTTTAACATCATTTGTCTCTCAGAATTCTGGCTATCATTGTTGATATTCAGAACTCATTGCATGTTCCTGTAAAATTAAATGCATTTTATTATACATTTTCCTTGCACTTTCTTTCTTATGTAAGTCCCTCAAACAGATACCTTCAAATTTCTGTAACTATGAGAAACCAAGAAACTTGTCTTAAATGATATTATTAAAAACTACCCTATACAGGCTATAGGGTACATTGAATCATTTTTTCCTAGAAACCCTACTTTAGAATTACTTTGTTTTCATTTCCTAAATAATCGATTTTATGGTAATTAGCATATCCCTTTCCCCTATTTCTATTTTTTTCTTCCACCTTCCATTCATAATTAAGATATGGATATCTATGTATTAGGATATCTATATTTACATAGATAAGTGGGTAGGTAGGTAGATAGATGATAGATAGATAGATAGATAGATGATAGATAGATAGATAGATACATAGATAGATACATAGATAGTTGGAATCTATCTCCTCAGAAAAACTCTATCCATAAGCCTTTAGTTCTAGATTAAGCTATGGGAGATATTTTTTTCTACTCCCAAAATACACAATGAAAACTTCAAGTTTATCACCTACCATATTAACAAATGATTATTTTTTATTAATTATACTCATGGATTAATATGTACTTATTAATTTTTGGAGTGCCAGCACCTGGCTCAAAGTCTCAGACACTGCAGATACATTATTGTTTGATCTGAACTCTAGAATACATTTTCTAACCTCAAACAACAATTTTCTAATTGATTTTGCAATTAAAACATTCTATCAGTCTTATAGTAATATCATTAGCCATTATATTTGAAACCAGTGAATTCCTCTATTGTGTATGTTAAAATGTTTAAGGCTACTGATGTACATATACAAATGCATAATTCTCATATAAGATTTAATAATTTCTTATTTGGTTCATAAACAGCAAAGTAAATGCAATTAGTGATATATGTTGCTAACCTGATTAAAAATTGGTCCTCATTTAAGCTAATAATAACTACCGTCATTGTTTTAGCAATTAGTGTGTGCTAGGAAAGTGTTTTCATAATTGCATTTGAGTCTTTGCCACAACATTTTTATTGTTATTTTTATTGGCGAGGGATTTGAGGATTAAATATGTTAGATAACATGAATAATATCATCCAAATTTGTCCTAAAGCTCAACTTTGAATTATACTCTTTTACTAAGGTGATAAAATGACTATGACTCTATCTACAGTTGGCTGAAATATACCAGTATGATAAATCAATAAGCTGGTTTCCTATCTCACTCCAAAGCCAAAGTCTTATGATACCCAAGCTGTTATCTTCTCCTCAGTCACACACACAGTAACACACACACACACACACACACACACACATAAACACGATCTGCCTGACATCATCTCCTACTAATGTCCTCATTCAACCATGGTACCTAAAATGACCTTTGGTTCTCCAAACTTGTCAAACTCACCCTTGCCACATGGTTTCCATTTTTTTTTTTTTTACTTAAATGAACTTTCATAGATATCTTCATGATAATTTGGCCTATTTCATGTATCTAATGAAACTTTACTGACTGTCTACATATAAATAGCAACCCCACTCTCAGTTTTCCCTATCATGATTATCTTCTGTATTTTTCTAGCACTTTTTATTACTTGACATATTTAGTCATTTGTTTATTATACCTCTCCCTCGATTTCAGGCTTGATATGGGTAAAGATTTTTGTCTGTTTTATCTAACACTGTATCCCTATGACAGAGATCAATGTTTGGATCATAGTAGGTATTCAAATAATACTTGTGGAATAAAATTGATGAATAAATAGTGAGGAAAACAAAATGCTTAAAATTCATAATAAATTTGACAGAAACATAGTTAGCATAGAATTGATTATAGTTAAGAGCTACATAATTAACCAAAAATCATGCCCTTGGAAGTCAGACAGACTTGAATTGAAACTCAACTCTGTTGTCTCTTATTTACTATGTGACTATAGAGGGTTAGTTTGTACATTCTTCAAGTCTTATATCTCTAAAGCGAAATGCTAATAATTCCTTCACAGCCTCATTTCAAGTGTTAAATAAGAAGAGATGGACCAGTTAGTGGCATTTCCCTCTTTCTTTCCTGTACCCTGTAGGGTAAGATATACACACATTAAAGTAAATTGATACGAAATTTATCTTCCAAACCAGAACACATTAAGAGTGAAAGGGGGCACTGTTTATAATTATGATGGGATGACAGATACACATCAAGACTGCTCCCCAAGCAAACCAGAACATATAATTAGCCTATCTAATAGACACCCTTAAATTCAGATATTAAGAGAAATTAAAAGGACATTAAATGTGCTGGGCATTGTAGATTGGCATTTAGCATCATTTGCATTGGTTTTAGAGGCTGGAAAGTTAAAAACATTTCCCAAGACTCTCTGTCACAAGTTTCTGAGCATATGTTAGTTTTTGCCAGTTAAATATACAGTGTGAGATCTGGAAGGTAGATGTACGTGAGAGACTGTTTCTTCTCCGCTTTAGCTGTTACTGCAGAGAAGCATAGTGACAAAATTTTCAGAATCAGATGCCTGTGTCTACTGCTCATCAACTGTGTAGTTCTTGAGAGGAAGCTGTTCCACTGTTGGCTTCCTGGTCCCTGGATCTCAGCCACAATGATGTTTTCTTAAAGTGATACAGAGATAGCAACACCCTGGCAAAGCTAGTTCTGCATAGAATGGTCCTGAATGTTAGGACTAGAAGCCCTTTAAGTGATGGGTACGCATTTAAGTTCTCATGTAAAATCTCTATCTGCTAGTAATTGCCCAGGCAGTGTTCTGTTTCCTGCAAATGAAAGCTAACATACCAAAATGTAACACAGAGCCTCTGGATTCACAGAGCTAATTCTCCACTTAATGCTAATATAATCTTTTCATAAGTGGTCTTCACTGACCTGCTTAAATAATATACTAATGAATGTCGAGATATGTCTTCATTTCAGTCATGGATCTAGAAGAATTATCAGTCTAATTGATCGCTCTTCAAGAGGTTTTATAGCAAATACATCTGTTAAGAATAAATGTTTCTGGGAGATATAATATTACCTGTTGAATAACATGGAAAAGCCAGACGAAGTTGTTAACATTCTTATCCTATTTTAAACAGTTTTTCTGATGTTGAAAATACATAACTACAAATAAAATCATGTTGTTAACAATTAATGTGGATGTGCTATGTTGTCTAGATAAAACCATGCTCACTTTCTAAAATGTTAGCCTTATATATCCACAGGAACAAATTCTAATTAGTAGTTAAATAAAGCCAAGATCTGCTGCCTTCTACCTTCATTAATAGAAAAAGATATACTCAGTGTCCTAATAGATTTTTGGGGGGATAGGTATTGAAGGGGGTCATAGAAAATTCCCCCAAATGTGCAACTTTGGCATGCACATTATTTTAAGCCGAAGACAAACAAGACCCAGCAAACTCAAGAGAAATTTTTACTTCTCCCTTAACTTCCTAAAAGACTTTAGATAGGAGACCTGGACCAGAAGGAGCTATTACCAGAGATAACTTTTTATTTGAATGACCTATCTGTATGGCAGGGTCAACATCTGCTCTTCTTACCATTTTGTGAACTACTTCACTCTCCTTGGAAGTCCCAGGTCCTTATCCCATTTCTTAGTTCAGGATAGCATATAAGTCTTGTCTGAATAACTCTGGGTCTCATTTTTATGAAGCTCCTGTATGTACATAATTAAATTTGTTGTTTTTTCTATTAATCTGTCTTCTATCAATTTAATTATTAGACCAGCTAAAAAACCTGAAAGGATAGAAGAAAAATATTTTCTCCCCAACAATATTTATGATAGATAGAAGTCTTTGCTTATATGCTCAAATTTATAATACACAACAGTTAAGGTCTTCTTATAAGCCAATATGTATGTATTAGATTTTGTTTATCTGAGAAATTGACAGAGAGCTTTATTGTAAATTATGTTGCAAGGTTAAAATATACATACGAATATTATATACAATATTTTCAGATTTTCATGTTTGAGATAAGTGTTACATTTGCTGATAGAAACAGCAGTCTTTATTAAACTGTTTATAGTTTTGTGAATTTTATAACTCTTATGTGAAATGATGAGTAGTCCCTTTTAATAATTCAATATTTCAGTAAACTATTTTAGCTTAAGATGAAGCTGAGTCATTGAGAACTTACTATAGTTTATGTTAGGACACCATAGTCAGGAGAACAAAGCTACTTAGGACCAATTTGCTTTAGATTGAATAAAATCCAATTGTGCCTACACTATGATTACAAATATGTAAAATTTATGAATGCAAATAGATGACAGTTGGAAGGGAACAGAAATGTCACTGTAATTGATTTGATAGAATGGTAGAATTTGGAATATTTTAATTTTGATTTTAGGTTTGTTATTGGCACAATAAACATGAATAGAAACTACAACTTCTATCTAGTGTTTTATCCCAGAAGGTAACTTAGGTTATATCTGTATGTTTACTATGTACTAGAGCAACTATCTGAGATATACAGTCTGATCAAGTATTTTTCTAATATCTAACAGGCTGATTCAATTATGCTTAATTTATAAATGGAGAAATGAAGTCCCAAAGACACTGGGGCTTACATAGACCAAATGGCTCCCTGGCTGTACCTGGTAATGGCAGAATTCATTAATGTAACACCACTACAAGCAAACTCTTTTAGATTAACAAAGCAAATCTATTAAAAGGAGGTATTTTAATCAGAACTTTTTTACGGTTAAAGGCTATATAACTAATAACATATTAGTTGTCTTGGTGTATAAACACAGATAAGAAAATGGCAAGAATAAAATGGGAAAAGAAGTACATTAAAATTGCATTACATTGCCTCTGGCTTACAGAAAATATTTCAAAATGCAATGAACACTTTCATATAAAGTTTTAGAAAATCAAAATCAGAATATTTTCTAAGAAGTTTTCAGAAAGTTTGTGTTTCAAATAGCATTATGCCTTTAGGACTATATATTTTATAGAAAATACTAAAAAACGAGAGAACAAAGTAAAAGACCCCTGGGGACTTCAAATCTCATAGATTTACTTTAAAATGTTTTTTGAGGAAATGAGTTTTCCATAAAGAGACACTAGATCTATCAAAACATCTCCTGAAAAGAAAGCAAATGAAATATTCAATGACTTTTCCCTCAATAACAAAAGTAATAAAAAAGCCATTGGCAACAGTAACCCATTTTAAAGGCAAAACTTCTTTCAGGCTGAGATCTTTACTTTTTATCGCTCTTCATTTCAATTGTGAAATCTGCCATCGTATAACCGAAATCTATTTATCAAGGTCAACACATCTGCTAATAAACACCAACATTAGCTTTCAAGCTTTGCATTTTCAAGTTTAATACTGTACTTAAACAGGACTGAAATGTTTATTTCTTTATTTCATTCTGAAAGCAGTTTTAGCTTACGTAAGCAATCTTCCTGTGAAAATATATACTGTACATTATGTGAGTTCAATAATCTTTCATAAATATGCAGTTCAAAATCTTAAGAATGAAAAAGAAATTTAAAAAATTTGTATAAAATTGTTCACTGCTCTCTAATATGAAAAAATATTTTAAAATATATTATTATGTTTCTAGCAAAAGTTGCAAACTTTTTAGTGCTATCTAATCTTCAATATTCAGAAATCATTTAAAATTTAGCAGCTAGATTTCATATAACATTTTTTCTTTATCCTATACTACTAATGAAATAACGGTATATGTTTAATGTGTATTATTTTGTGATACTTAAAAAATACAAGTCAAGAATTCTCAGTAGATAACTAGATACATGTCATAGATAGGAAATTATAAGAAAATATACAACTGAAATATTTCATAAAATAATTTAAAAGTTTTTATAATCTAATGGATATCTATTCATAGACTATTATATATATGCCAAGCATGTGAAACCCAAACAAGATATAGAAGAATGAAGTGTTTCCTGTTAGATTGGAAAATATTTTCTTGAACAATAACACTGTAATGGTGAGTTTATGAAAAACTTGAAATTCCAAATAATATCAATTACATTGTAAAATGGTACAATATTTTTATAGGAATTTGGCCATATAGTTAAATATTTTCATTCTGTATTCCTTAACTCAGCATTCATACTCTTAGAAATTTTCCTGTGAGGATTAATTATACACTTTTGTGAACACAGGTAAAACAAGGAAGTTCTTTGTGATTTTTCTTTTATGTTACTAAATTCATTACTATGCCTTTATTTCTGGCAATACTTCCACATTGTATCAATGTCAACAATACAGAAGTGTTAAGTGAATTAAAATTCTCATCATCTTCTACTGAAATCACATTTCTTACTAAAAGCTGAGTAATAATTTTGAAAATGTGTTTATCAGAGATTTTACACAAGCGTATACAAGTTTTTTTCCAGAAAACATTATTATAGAAAAAATATTCTGTACTTTGCTTTTCTCACACAATTTATTTTTCTCCAAATAAATATATAAAAATTGACCTCAGATTGATTCACCATAATTTACTAAATATTTCCTCATTGACAGATATTCAGATTATTTTTGCTTTTATTTTTTTCACTTTTAATGAAGTAAAATAAAAATCTATATGTAGTGTATTATTTCTATGTGATGATATTTCAGTTTCTATTTTGAAGCAAGTCCCAGATGAAATTATTGGTTCAATGGGTGGTGTACTTTAATGTCTAAAATGCTACTAGACAAATTCTACAAAGTTTGGAGTGCTGTCCAATTCCATTTGATGGAGATTATTGTTGTGCTACATCCTTGGGCACACCAAATATGATCAATCTTTCATATTTCTGTCAACCTGATTTAAATAAAAAGATCTCATTGTTTCAATCATTCTGTCCTTGATTACTAGTGAAGTAGAACCTATTTTCATTAGAAGGCTATTTGCATTTTCTCTTCTGTGAATTTCCTTATTATATTTCTTGCTCATTTTTCTTGTGACTATTTTCTTCATTTGATTAACATGTATAATGTTTTGTGTGAAGCAGAAATATTAACTCCTTATTTGTTAAATGTTACAAATATTAGGTTGAACCATATACCTTTAACAATTTGTGATAATTTTTTATATACCAAATGGCAATTAAGTATCATTCACTCAAATATTTTATTTCATACTTTCACTTCTCATTTGAGTTTGCTTATAGTTTCTTTACCAAATAAAAAATGTAATTTTGTTTAAGCTGTACAATACATATTTTCTTGTACTTTATTTTAATATTATTAGTTGTTTAACTTCCTATGTACTATAAAATGAGAGATATTTTTTCTTTCAAAGAGATAGCTGTTTTTAGTTCTTCAAAATAAATTAGCTATTAATGTTTCAATTTTTCTGCAGAACTGGAAATATGATTCTAAACCAAAATTCTTTCATGTTTCTAGAGTTAATTTGACATTGAAAAATTGTGTAAATATTTAAAATGCTTAAAACTACTTTTCTTATGGCTTCTATACAATGTGCAATGCAAAATAACTACTAATTAAATTAAAATTATAAAACAATAATATTGATACAAATCACATTAATTAAATGACAATTGATGGTTTGGCCTGAAGCTACAGTGCCATTCTCAGTGGGAAAATGGTACTGATGGCCAAGGTTCCTTTTCTTATGGGACTGATGTCTTCATATGTCAGTAGATCATGCAATGACTCAATATTCTCAGCCTCTTTAATTTACGAAACATTTACTCAAGCTACATCATATTGTGATATCACTGTAACTTGTCCCTAAGGTATTGTGAAGACAATTTCTGTACTTTTGCAAATAGCTTGCACGTTTTAAAATAATACTTGGAAGTAACATGTTTCCAAGCACAAACAAAAGTCCAGGTGCTAAAAATCAGATGGTCAGAATATGCTTCTGTATTTTATTATTCATATTAAAACAAAAAATGCAAAGCATAAATATTATTTTAGAGAACTCCTAGAAGCATGGGAATGAGCCCAGGGAATACTGATGTATAGGCTTCTCTCTTTCCCTTTAACTAAGGCCTATGGTACAGCTGTGTAAATAAAAATGAGTAAAAACAGACCTCTTGCATTTTACACCAGCATATGCATTCACTCACTCTACTAGGTGCTCTCTAGCCATGATCCTCTCATAAATTCTATGGAAGCGCATTAATCATGACTATTTACCAAAAGTGAAACTGACGCTTAGAGGAATTTAATAATTCTCCTGAACCACATAATATTAGGCAGGAGACAGTTTTCATACTTACATGCATCTTTTCCAAAGTCTCTGTCTTTCTGCTCCTCCTACCCCTGGAGCAATAACTTTCAGCTGAGCCTCTGATATTTAACTGTTTCCTGTTTACTACATATGGCTTCATTTCACTGCTCCCATATTTGCTGAAGAATGTTAGAAGAGGCAAACCACTTATTGAAAAAATGAGCCTATGGCAGTCAATTTAATTCCAAGGCTCTTTCAAACCCTGACGATAATTTTAGCTGTTTTATTTCTTTACCCCCATATGTGTATGGCATCATATTTGTGAAAAAAAAATTAAAAACATACTTTATCATAATTAACAGCAATATGATTATGCAGATGGCCTAAACCTACACAGACATATGACAAAATGACATAAATGCAGACACATAAAAAAATTGGGAAGATCAAACTGGCATGTTTCGTTCCCTGAATTTTAACCTAAATTGGATGCAGTGGTACTTTCAGCAAAACTCCCTCCTGTTTTACACCTGAAAGCAGATGGAGGCAGATTGCATCATGAGTTCAGTCCTTTCAAATTACAATAGTTTATGATGCTCATCTGCATTTTAATCAGATGCAAAGAATTTATTCCTGAAATGCATCAAGAAAGGCTATTTTCAGCATCTGAAAAAGCATCAGGGAATTTAAAGCTAATCGAGGAAAATATGTTGTACATTTTTACTTTGTAGCCCTTTCTCCTGAGTACATAATATTGCATAGATAGAGGTGTAAGTTTTATAAAGCTACCTATAATCCTTTGAAATAGGGACAGGGAAGTGTTTTAATGCTCAAAAATAATTTTTATTAGAATTTAATTCCTGTTTTAAAAAGAGTTTAACATTTTAATAAAATAATTTAAAGTCTGTTTTATCCTAATAACAAAGAATGTATTCACTAAATTGAAGCTTATATCGAACCTTCGTCAGATGAAATAACAATTGATCAGCATGCATGCAGCTCCTGGAATTAAATGAGGCACTGGAATAGTATTTTTGTGGCCAAATAGTATTTGTGGTAGTATTTTCGTGGTATAGTATTTTGTGTCACTTCTATTATATAATCTTTTCATCTTACTATTCAGAAGATGGTATCTAGTTATTCGCTTTCCTCAATTTTCATGGTAATCCAAATTATTTACTTATCTGTACTTTCTGAAATAAAAAATTGATAGATTATCTTTCTTACTGTTTTAGGTCTTTATCACTTTATTGTTAAAAATAGCAAAGAGAGGATGTTGTAAACAAATTAGTAATACCTTCTATTTGGACTAAAACATGCAGTCTTTCAAAATATAAATTTACTTATTTTTTTAAATAAAAGTATCTTTTTCTTGTTATAGCAGTATGGAAAAGACATAGTAGGAATTCAGCTGTATAGAGAAGAAAGTGTATATTAGGAAAAGGAAATTAATGCAAAAAGAGCTTTGTAACTATAGGTCTAACATTTATTTTACCAGAAGTTGATTGGAACAAATCTCAAAACAAGTATAGGCCTCATTCTTAGTAAAAACAAAACATAGGAGATTTATTAGCACAATAGAAGGAGCTGTGCCCATCTTTACATTAGAAGACTTGAATTTTCTTTTTGGCTTAGTCATTTAATTGCTGAGTGATTTTGAACATGTCATTTAGCTTTATTGAGACTCAGTATTCTTAGCTATAAAATAAACATTATATTTACTTCCCAAAATCATTTTGAATTTAATGATATAATATATATAAAAGCCTTTAAAATTGTTCAGTTAGATAGAAATGTTAGGTATTACATAATTTTGCCTTTCTTTGGAAGATGGGTCACATCCTAAGGTCTCTTGTACATTTTTCAGAATCTTCTTCCTATAGGTTCCAAGTCAGATTTTTCAGTGAGAGGCACATGTCCAAGATTTGGAAGGTGGAGGTGAAGATGACATTAAATTTGTACCAGAGGTAGCTATAACCAGATGTGTAAGCTCAGGTGAAATTCGCAGCAGGCTCTCAGGAACCAATGGCCCTGAGATATTTCCCCAAACTTCACTGACTTCTTCACAATTTTTGTTCCCCCAGTAATTCCAAAGATCGTGTACTGTGTTTTTTTCCCCTTAATGTTAAGTACTTTTCACCTAAGATATGTTGAAGAAATTAAAAAGTAAAAATTGGTAGTTACAACATAGTTACAGGGAAGTAAAGTACAGCATAGGAAATATAGCCAATACTATTGCAACAACTATGTATATTGTCAGGTGGGTACTAGACTAATCAAGGGGATCACTGCATAAATTATATAAATCTCTAACCATTATGGTGTACACCTGAAACTAATATAAAATAATTTTGAATGTCAATTGTAACTGAAAAAAATATGTTAAATAACTTCAGGCCAAATCATTAATGACATACTTTTTTGTCTATATCAAATTTTGGTGATTAAGGGCATGTATAATATTCACTTGTGAATGTAAAGCTATCAGTAATATCCAAATAATTGTAATTATATAATATCATAAGTAAGTAAATTTTGGCACTGTTTATAAATTTTCTACTGTGAAATTAACTTCTTCCTTGTCTTCTTTTAATTTTCAAAATCTGTTTGGGTGTGTGTGTCTGGTTCCCTAGATTTTATAGGAAATTTTCTATTTCATTTAAGTTGTCTGATTTATTGGCATACAATTTTTCATAGTATTACTTTATAACCTTTTTATTTGAGCAGTCAGAGAAATAGCTACTCTTCTATTTCTGATTTCAAGGATTTAAGAATTTTCTCTTCATTTCTTGGTCAATCTAGCTACAGGTTTGTCAATTTTTTAAAAAATCTTTTCTAAAAACTAGCTTTTGGCTTCACCGATTTTTCTCTACTGTTTATTATCTTTGTTGCATTCTAATTTTATTGTTTCTTTCTTTCTGCTAGCTTTAGATTTAACTTATTTTTTCTTTTTTTAGTGTCATAAGTTGAAGTTTAGGTTTTTGATTTGATATCATCCTTCTTTTCCAGTATAAATATTTATAGCTGTAAATTTCCTCCTAAGCATTTCTTTAGCTCTGTGTCTTCATTTTAATCCATCTTAAAGAATTTTCTACTTTTCCTTGTGATTTCTTCTTTGACCCATCTGTTACTGAGAGTATGTTGTTTGACATATTTGGAAGTTTTTCAAATTTCTTTAAATTATTGATTTTTAATTTTATTCCACTATTGTCAGACAACATACTTTTTATACTTTTTAAAATTATTTCTATCTTTTAAAAATATATTGAGGTATTTGTTGGTTTGTTTGTTTGTTTTGGGCCTAGGGCCTGGTCACTCTTGGTAAATATTTTATATGCTCTTAAGAAGAATATATATTCTGCTCTTATTTGGTGGAGTATTCTACAAATTTCCATTAAATCTAGGAGATAGGGATTTGAAGTCTGTTTCTTTCTTTGGGACAAAATCTCCAAACCATACCTCTGATGTTAAAGGTGGTGAAGAGGGGACAATAGTCTGCTCTCTTTGAATGACACTTTCACTTTAGGATCTGAGAATTTGGTACATAGGGAGGCAACAGCCACAGGTCTCCATGGTTTTCCTCTTTTAGCATGCAATCTCTACTATAAAAGCTGAGGCAAGGATAGTTGGAGGCCCAGTTTACTCAGAAATACCACACCCAAGGTAGAGATTTTCTCTCGTGAGTAGGAACTGAGCAGAAGGGAGCCCCTATCTTTCAGCTTATCCTCAACAATAGGTAACTAGGGAAGGATGAGAAATTATGATGTTCTGCCTTCTTGGAAGAAAGCCCAACTGAGAGATGGTGGAAGAGTGAGTACTATGTTTTCGGTCATTTCAGTCTGGAGTAAAGTTTACATATCACTAAGTTGGAAGAAATAAGATCGGCACAAGTCCTGGTTGAAATACCATGGAATTACAGTTCTCACCAAATTTTAGTTTTCCTTAAATTAATGTTTCTTCATTTGCTGTAATCCCATAGAGCCACTTCCACAGAAGATAATACATTTTAAAAATTGTATTTTATACATTTCATGTCTTTTTTCAATAGTGCTGGCACTATCATTGGAAAAGAACATTGTTTTTCATTCCATTTTGAATTTTTATATTGTGAGGAATAATATAAATTATCATCAATAATAATGATAATATCAGATGACTAAAAATGCTCTGTTTAAAAATACTTCCTAGATTCAAATGATTCAATACAACAACAAAAAAAAACTAAGTATTTAATAATGCTACTATTTTATGGTTCTTCCTATTACTGATTCACAGACTTCACCAGGATGTTTTCTCATAAGTCATTGGGACACCTTGCTGTGGACCCTCTCATGGGCATCCCTAGTACTCCACATGCTGCACCCCTACTCTCCCCCCACCATCTTTCATGGATGGCTCCCAGCACATTCTCCTGTGGACAGCAAAAGTGAGTCTTTGTGGATGGCTAGTGAGTAAGCACAGAAAGCCAGCCCAACTCTGAGATTGGAGGAAGACACACAAACTTGAACATTTCAGGGTACTGCCTAGGAAAAACAAAGTTTACAACATCTGGCCTGAATTTGTGAGATTGAAAAAAGGCATACAATCTTAAGAATTTCTCTACACCTGAAGAGGGAGCAAGAAGTGTGGGGTAGGCATATCCCTAGAAAAGGTTTGAGACTAGCCGTAATAACAGCTTAAGGTAACTCTCTTTAAAAGTCAGTCAGTAAAGACCTGAGGAGGTAACTCTCTCTGTGAAGACAGCAATGCAAGACTTGAAGCAACACAAAAAATCAAGGAAACATTACACTACCAATGGAAGACAATAATTTTCCAGTAACTTACCTGAAAGAACTGGAGATTTATGACTTGCCTGAAAAAGAGTTTACAAGGATTGTTTTAAGGAAGCTCAGCAATCTATAAGAGAACACAGACAAATCAATACAGAAACCATAAAAACCTCTTGATCTAAAGAATATAATTTATGAAATTTAAAAAAATGTAGTAGAGACCATCAATAATAGTCTTGAAAAAGCAGTAAAGAGAATCAATGAACTTGAAGACAGAATATTTGAAATTATTCATTCAAAGAAGAGTAAAAGAATAAAAAAAGAGTAAAGAAAAAAGAGCTTAGGTAAATTATGGGACCTCCACAAGATACGATATTTTCATTATGGGAGCTAAGAAGGAGAACATAATGAAAATGCCAGAAAACTTATTTAAAGAAATAATGGTTGAATGTCCCCAAAGCTGGGGAGAGATCTGAACATCCAAGTACATAAAAACATAGGACCTTATACAAATTTGACCAAAAGAGGACTTCACTAAAACATATAGAACTGTTGGAAATCAAAGAAAAAAACATTGTTTTTAATTCAACAAAAAGGAAAAGAAAAATGCATTTATAAAACAAAATCCTCTAAGTTTATCAGTAGATTTCTCAGGCAAAACCTTGCAAGACTGGAGAAAATGGGATGATATATTTAAATTTCTAAAAGAAAAAAAACCTGCCACCTAAGAAATATTTACCATGAAAAACTGTCCTACAAAAATAAAGGAAAGAAACTCTTTCCCAGACAGACAAAACAGAGAATTCATTACCACTAGAACTGTCTTTCAAGAAATACTAAAATAAGTTCTTCCAGCTGAAATAAAATATGCTAATTAATAGCATGAAAACATATGAAGATATAAAACACATGGACAAAGGTAAGCATATGGTCAAATTCAGAATATTCTAATTCTGTAATGGTATAATAGTATGTAAATCACTTAACTCTAGTATAAGCATTAAAAGACAAAAGTATAAAATCAATTAATAGCCATAATAATTTGTTAATTATTTGTCAATAATTTTATATTTTATATAATATAACAAGATGTAAATTATGACATCAAAAACATAAAAAAGGGATGTAACAGGGTAGAGTTTTTGTGGGTGACTAAAGTTAAATTGTTATTAGCTTAAAATAGATTGTTATGGCTATAAAATATTACATGTAAGCATCATAGAAACAAAGAGAAAGAAATCAAAGTGTTCAACTACAGCAAATCAAGAAATAACAAAGAAAGATAGTAAGAATTAAAAAAAAAAAAATGACCTAAATAATAGCCAGAAAACAATTAGTAAGATGGCAATGATAACTTCTTACTGATAATTATTTAAATGTAAATTGATTAAATTTTTTAATCAAAAGACAGTGACTGAATGGATATAGAAATATATGCTGCCTACAAGATAGTCACTTTAGATTCATAATACACATAGGTTGAAATTAAGGGATGGAAAAAGGTATTCTATTCAAATGGAATAAAGAGAGAATATCAGAAAAATAGATTTTAAGTCAAAACTTTAATAAAAGGGTAAAAAGGTTATTTTATAATGATAAAGGGATCAATGCCTCAAGAGAAAGTAACAATTATAAGTACATATTCACCCAACTTTGGAGCAACTAAATATATTAAACAATATATTCATAGATCTAAAGAAATTATAATAATAATGTCTTTATTATTAATACCCTACTTTCAACAATGGATAGAACATTCAAATAGAAAATTAATAAGGAAATAATGGACTTGAACCGCATTTTAGATCACATGATATATACAGAATAGTCTATCCCATAGCAGCAGAATACACATTTTTCTTGAGCACATACAGAACATTTTTCAAGATAGCTAATATATTAGGTCATGAAACAAGTCTTAAAAAGTTTAGAAAGATTGAAATAATACCAAGTGTCTCTTATGAACGCAATGATATAAAAATAGAAATCAATAACAGATGGGAAGCTGGAAACTCATGAATACATGGAAAGTAAACAACACCTTGAGAAAAATCAATGGATCTAAGGAGAAATCAAAAGGGAAATTTTAAAAAAAATTGTAATAAATAAAATGAAAACACGACATACCAAAACTTGATATTTAGCAATATCAGTTCTAAGAGAGAAATTTATAGTGATAAAAACCTACATTAACAAATATATATGTATCAAAAAAAGCCTAATTTTACACCTCAAAGAACTAGAAAAAGAAGAACAATCAAGGCTCAAATTTAGCGGAAGGAAGAAAACAACAAAAATCAGGGCATAAATAAATGAAATAAAGACTAGGAAAAAAATAGAAAAGAACAATGAAACTAAAAGATAGTTTGAAAAGATAAACAAAATTAGTTCAACTAAGAAAATAACAGATTTAAATAAAATCAGAAATAAAAGAGACACTACAACTGATTCCACAGAAATAGAAAGGTTCATAAGAGACTACTGTGAACAATCATACGTCAAACAATTGGACAACCTATAAGAACGAATAAATTCCTAGAAACATACAACCTACCAAGACTGAATCATAAAGAAATAGAAAATCTGAATAGACATAACTGCTAAGCTAATTGAATCAGTAATAGAAAAATCTCCCAACAACAAAAAAAGCCCAAGACCAGATAGCTTCACTAGCAAATTCTATCAAATATTTAAAGAAGAATTAATGCAAATCTTTCTCAAAGTTTACGAAAACATTGAGGAGAGAATACTTCAGAATTCATTTCAGGAGATATGCATTATTCTGATAATAAAACTAGACAAGAAATTACAATATACTGCAAGAAACCACAAGACATATGCAAGACATCACAAAAAAAAAGAAAATTGCAATCCAATATTCCCAATGAACATAAATGCAAATATCCTGAACAAAATATTAGCAAACCAAATTCCACAGTACAGTAAAGGATCATATATCATATCCAAGCAGTATTTATTCCTGTTATATAAAGGTAGTTCAATACTTACAAATCAATAAAGATGATGCACAACATTAACAGAATAAGAATAAAAATCATATGGTCATCTCAATAGATGCAGAAAAAGTATTTGACAAAATTCAACATTCTTTCATGAAGAACATTTTCAACAAATTAGGTATAGAAGGAATGTATTTCGGTATAATAAATTCCATGTATGGCAAGCTCACAGCTGATACCATACTCAATAAATGGTCAGAGCAATTAGGCAAAGACAAGAAATAAAAGGCATTTAAATTGGAAAAAAATAAGTTAAATTGTCTCCTTTTGCAGGTGATTCGATCTTATATACCTATGTATCACATTAAATATATAATTACACTTGTTCAAATGTTCCAATGTTCAAAAACAAAGTATAAATACAAAGTGTATTTGTTATGAATTAAGCATGAATTGTGATTGTTTTATGAATCAGAAGATCTAGTCTTTAAGACTTTAAAAAAGCTATTCCTTTTTCTAATTGTGCAGGTAAAAATTGCCAAAAATTCCTTTCCTCACAAAAACTAAACAGACTGCATGGTAATCAAATTCATATATGTTGTGGTGATTATTGTGTAAGCTTATCAAAGGAATTTATTTTTGTTTAACTCTATCCAAACCATTCTACATAGCATTACTGTTGTTATTGTTTCAAGATACAAATTAATTATGATACTAACAAGACTAACTCTCTGGTTGAGTACACTATTTAGTTCAGTGCCTCCAGTGTCTAGAGGATAAAGCTTAACCACCGCACCCTCTATAGGCAAAGTTCTCTTAATTACCTCTTTTGCTTTTCTTAGTGATGTTTAAAGATATCTACAAAATAAAATAAAGGGGGATCTTTGGAAATATGGCTCAGTGAGAGACATCTCCAGATCTCTCCCCTTGAAAAAAACAATGAGCTGAACATTTAAAACTCATCAAAAAACATCCAAACTGCACACCAGCATGACTGAGTGTAGAATCTGTGGATAAGAGCTACCACAGGTCAGAACCCCAGGTGTTGGGTGGTAGACTGGGAGAAATAAAGAAGCTGTCTCTCAGAGCCGCAGGAGCTCCCTGTAGGAAAAGGGAAGGGGAGAAGGAGTGGCAAGTTGCCTGAAAGCACCGCCTGGGAAAACTATGAGCTCTCTGTAGCCAGTGGCTGGGCCCAGTCATCAGGACAGAAGGCAGAGAAGCGGGATGGCAGAAAAACAACAGTTGATTTTTACTTTCTGTGATTGCAAAACTAAGGCTGAGCCACAGCTCCAGCCCCTAACCCAGAGGGCTCTTCCCTCCTACTCTCCATTAACAAATATGGCAGAGCCCCAGGGGAATCTGAGCAAACACTATTGAAACTGTTGTTAATACTGACAGGGACTGAAACTGAGTGTAGTGAATGTGATTAAATATCTATCGAAAAATATAAAGGCATTTTTAAGGCTTTATATAAAGCAGGAATCCAAGAGGCTTAGACACCACCTACTGGAAACCAAAAGAGAAGCGCTTTCTTTGCAGCAGGCTAAAGAGAGAACTTTATATAATAAATCTTCTTTCTGGAAAAAAAGCAGAATATATTTCCATTTATGTCCAGGCAGAGAAATAGTCCATTAAACACCATGAACAACCAAGGTGACATGGCATCTCAGAACGAAAGAGAAAAATTTCCAGAAAATAAGCTTACAGACATAGAAATATGCAACTTAAATGACAGAGAACTTAGGATGGTACTTCTGAAAAAACTCAATGAGTTCCGAAATGAGTCATATCAACAATTTCAGAAATTGCAAAAAATCCTAGATGAGCAGAGCAAGGAGATTAAAACCCTCAAAAGAACCAAATGGAACTACTGGAGATAAAGAACACAGTGCAAGAGTTGAAAATGAAACAGCAAGATTGGAAAATAGAGTTGACCAAATGGAGTAAAGGATCAATGATACGGAAGACAGAAATCTAGAAATAAATCAGAAAGAAAAAGAGAGAAACTGAAAAATGAAAAATAATAAAAGAGAAATTTAAGAACTAGCTGATACGATCAGGATAGGAAAAATAAGATTAATGGGCACTATCAAAGGTGAGGAAAAGGAACAGGGACTAGAAAGCATTTTCAGACAAATAGTTAATGAGAATTTCCCAAATCTAAGGAATGAGCTGGAGCTTGGAATTCAAGAAGTCAACAGAACACACAATTATCTCAACCAAAAAGGCCTTCACCAAGATACATTGTATTAAAATTATCAAAAATAAATGACAAAGACAGAATTCTCAAGGAAGCCAGAAAGAAGATGGTAACTTATAAAGGAAAACCCTTTAGATTATCCTCGGACTTCTCAGCGCAGACCTTACAAAAGAATGGAATCAAATATTTAAATTATTAAGTGAAATGAACTACCAGCCTAGAATAATGTATACAATTAAGCTCTCCTTTAGATATGAAGGAGAAATTAAGACCTTTCCAGACATTTAAAAAAAAAAAAAATGAGGGAATTCTCCACTACAAGGCCTGTATTACAAAAAATACTGAAAGGGGTCAGTTCACCTAAAACAAAATGAGCAAAAAA
This sequence comes from Pteropus medius, assembly GCF_902729225.1. NCBI lineage: Eukaryota > Metazoa > Chordata > Mammalia > Chiroptera > Pteropodidae > Pteropus > Pteropus medius. Next base: position 14,195,771 of record NW_024344240.1, read on the forward strand.
AAACCAAAAAAAACAAAAAAACATAACGACGGTAAAGTGACTATCAGGCAAATAGAAACAGAGGAGTGCAACCCTTATTAAGAACAGGACATATAAGCTTAAACATTAAGAAGAATATTGCTATTGTAAGAGTACTGAACATTCAGCATACATAAGGACATTGAGAAAATAATGACTGAAAAGGGGAGGATTCAAAGATCCAGATTTTCAAAGGGGAATGGAGATAAGGCACACACAGAAGAAAATGGATGACTATATATATATATATATATATATATATATATATATATATATATATATCCTTTACATATACATAATGGTTACCACAGGGCAAAGATTCAGAACCGAATTATATAACATAAAACAAGAAGAACCAGAGAGAAAACCCACAAAAGCCAACCAAACTAAAGAAAACAGAAACACAAAGACAAGGAAGCAATGGAAACACCGAGATACCATAAAGCAAAAGATAAAATGGCTATAAGAAGACCTCATGTTTCAATAATCACCCTAAATGTAAATGGAATGAACTCACCAATAAAAAGGCACACAGTTGCAGAATGGATCAAAAAACAAAACCCAACCATATGCTGCCTCCAGGAGACATATCTCAGCTCCAAAGAAAAATAAAGATTCAAAGTGAAAGAGTGGAAAATAATATTGCAAGAAAATGGCATTCAGAGAAAAGCAGAAATAGCGGTACTAATCTCGGATGAAATACACTTCAAAATAGACAAAGTAAAGAAAGATACTGAGGGACACTTTATAATGATAAAGAGAATCATGCACCAAGAAGACATAACACTTATTAACATCTATATTTCCAATCAAGGAGCCCCAAAATATGTAAAACAATTACTAACAAAACTAAAGGGAGAAACAGACCAAAACACTATTGTAGTAGGGGACCTAAATACACCACTAACAGAAATGGACAGGTTATCCAAACAGAAAATCAATAAGGAAATAACATTTTTAAATGACACATTAGACAAATTGGACATAATTGACATTTACAGAGCCTTCCATCCCAAAACAGCTGCTTACACATTCTTCAATAGTGCACTTGGAACATTCTCAAGGACTGACCACATACTGGGACACAGAGATAGCCTCAACAAATATAAGGGTTTAAATCATGCCAACCATATTCTGTGATCATAATGCTTTAAAACTAGAGATCAACTGCAAAAAGGAAGCAGGAAGAACTACAAATACATGGAGATTAAACAACATGCTATTAAAGAATAACTAGGTCAGAGAAGAAATAAAAAGAGAGATCAAGAGATACATAGAAAGAAATTATAATGATAGTACAACATATCAAAACTTTTGGATGTGAGACCACCTAGGAATACTAGGTGCTGTAGGTGCTTAAAAAAAAAAAAAAAAAAAAGAAACTTTTGGAACATGGTAAAAATGGTCATAAGGGGAAAGTTCATATCATTACAGGCCTACCCCCCAAAACAAATAAACAATCTAACGCTTCATCTTAAAAAACTGGGAAAGGAAGAACAAAAGAAGCCTACAGTCAGCAGAAGGAAAGAATTAATCAAAATTAGAGTAGAAATAAATGAAACTGAACAACAACAAAAAAAAAATGGAAAAAATAAAGGCAACAAAGAGCTGGTTCTTTGAGAAGGTTAATAAAATTGACAAACCCCTGGCTAGACTTACTAAAGAAAAAAGAGAAAGAACACAAAATATAAAATCAGGGATGAAAAAGGGGAAATTACGACAGGCACTGCAGAAATACAAAGGATTATACAAGAATACTATGAAAAAGTATATAACACCGAATTTAATAACCTAGAAGAAATGGACCAGTACTTAGAAAAATACAATCTTCCTAGACTGAATCGAGAAGATCTGGAAAATCTAAATAGACTGATCAGAAGTATGGAAATTGAAACAATCATCAAAAACCTACCAAAAAGTAAAAGCCCAGGATCAGATGGCTTTACCAGTAAATGGTACCAAACATTCAAAGAAGATTTAATACCTATTCTCAAACTCTTCCAAAAAATCGAAGAGGAGGCAATACTTCCCAACTCATTTTCTGAGGCCTGATACCAAATCTTGGTAAAGATAACACACAAAAAAGAAAACTACAGACCAATATCTCTCATGAACACAAATGCAAAAATCTAAATAAGATACTAACAAACCGAATACAGCAACATATTAAAAAGATTATACACCATGATCAAGTGGGCTTCATCTCAGGGGCACAGGGATGAGTCTACATATGCAAGTCGATTGATGTGATACACCACATAAACAAATTAAAAAATAAGAATCATATGATCATATCAATAGATGCAGAAAAAGCCTTCGACTAGATACAGCATCCATTTATGATCAAAACACTTAACAAAATTGGTATAGAAGGATAGTACCTTAACATAATAAAGGCCATCTATGAAAAACCCTCAGCCGACTTCATAATAGTGAAAAACTAAAAACCTTTCAAGATCAAGAACAAGGCAAGGCTGTCCACTATCACCACTCTTATTCAATATAACATTGGAGGTCCTAGGGAGAGTAATCAGACAAGAGAAAGATATAAAAGGCATCCAAATAAAAAACAAAGAAGTCAAACCGTCACTATCTGCAGATGACGTGATTCTCTGTATAGAAAACCTTAAAGATGCCACAAGAACACTGCTAGAAACAATAAGCAAATACAGTAAAGTTTCTAGATACAAAATCAGTGTTCAAAAATCCATAGCATTTCTATACTCTAATAATGAGGTGTCAGAAAAAGAAGTGGTAAAATTAATTTCTTTTACAGTGGCAGCAAAAAGAATAAAATACCTAGGAATAAACCTAATGAAACATGTGAAGGATCTATATAATGAAAACTGTAAGACCCTATTAAAAGAAATTGAAGAAGATACAAAGAAATGGAAAGATATTCCGTGTTCTTAGATTTGAAGAATCAACAAAATTAAAATCACCATCTTACCTAAAGCATTATACAGATTTAATGCAGTCCCCATCAAAATCCCATTGACATCTTTTAAAGAAATAGAACAAAAAATCATCAGATTCATATGGAAGCACAAAAGATCCCAAATTGTCAAAGCCATCCTGAGAAAAAATAACAAGGCTGGAGACATCACTCTGCCCGACTTCAAATTATACTACAAAGCGACAGTAATCAAAATGGCATGGTATTGGCAGCAAAACGGACACATGGACCAGTGGAATAGAATTGAGAATCCAGAAGTAAACCCATATTTATATGGGCAAATAATTTTTGACAAAAAGCCGAAAACATACAATGAAGAAAGGAAAGTCTCTTTAATAAATGATGCTGGCAAAACTGGAAAGCCACCTGCAAAAGAATGAAACTAGACTGTTGTCTATCACCACACACCAAAATTAACTCAAAATGGATTAAGGACCTGAATATAAGACCTGAAACAATAAAATGCATAGAAGAAAACATAGGAACTAAACTCACAGACCTAGACTTAAAAAGAATTTTATGAATTTGACCTGAAAAGCAAAACAAGTAAAAGCTAAAATAAATGAATGGGACTACATCAAACTAAAAAGATGCTGCTCAGCAAAAGAAAGCAAAGAGACAACCATCCAAATGGGAAAAATATTTTTTGCAAGCAACACCTCCAATAAAGGCCTAATATCCAAAATACACAAAGAACTCATATAACTCAATAACAACAACAACAACGACAAAATGATCCAATCAAAAAATGGGCAGAGGACCTGAACAACCATTTCTCCCTAGAGGACATACAAATGGCCAACAAATATTTTCAAAGATGCTCAACATCACTAGCTATTAGGGAAACGCAAATCAAAACCACAATGAGATACCATCTCACATCTGATAGAATGGCTATAATCAACAGAACAAGTAATAACAAATGCTGGAGAGGATGAGGAGAAAAAGGAACCCTCATACACTGCTGATGGGACTGCTAATTGGTACAGCCACTATGGAAAACAGCATGCAGGTTTCTCAAAAACTAAGAATTGACCTACCATATGATCCAGCAATCCCTCTGCTGGGTATTTACCCCAAAGGCTTGAAAACTCATATCCAAAAAGATATTTGCACACAGACGTTCATAGCAGCATTATTCACAGTGGTCAGGACATGGAAGCAACTGAAGTATCCTACTATAGATGTTTGGCTAAAGAAGCTGTGGTTCATATATACAATGGAATATTACTCAACCATAAGAAGAGATGAAATACTGCCATTTGCGACAACATGGATGGACCTCGAGATGATCATGCTAAGCAAAATAAGCCAGACAGAAAAAGTTGAAAATCACATAATATCACTTATATGTAGGATATAAACCTAAAAGCACCAAAAGAACAGGACAAACAAACAGAGACTCATGGACATGGTCTATACTAGTGATTACCAGAGGACAGCGGGGCGAGTCGGAGGGGAGAGCTAAATGAGGTAATGGGGGTCACATATAGGGGAGTAGGGTGAAGGTGAAGTGAGTAAATGGGATCAAATATATGGAAGCTGAAAGAAACTGGACTTTGGTAAACACACAATAGAATATAGAGATGTCAAATTATAATGTAAACCTGAAAATTATATATTTGTATTAACCAACATTACCCCAATAAACTTAATTTAAAAAATAAAAATAAAGTGTATGGGGTGTGTGTGTGTGTATGTACAGCATTTATTTAGTAAGGAAATAGTTGACTCTCTAAAATAAGTAAATAAATACTCACTGAAATAATGAAGAAATTTATGAGTAGAGGAGAAAGCAGATATGTTACTTTTGAGAAATATACAATGTGTAAAGATAGTATAAATACATCTTTTCTTCTTCACTGAATATACATTGCTAAAACTAAAAAAAGGAAGAGTGTTATCTTTCCCTTTCCATCTCTCCATTTCCAACCTGAAATTCAGGTTTCACATTTACCAGCCTTGGAAACTTCAATAAAACCCATAGATCCTGTAAGCTCATTTTATCACCTGTAACATACAGATAAAGTATGTTTCTCAGACTGGTTAAATTAAAAGAGATAAGACATGTAAATGTATTTACATAGTGCCTGGCACATTACATGTATTAAAAAATGCCAACTATTATAATTTTCATTTTGCTGTTAACATTATATTAAGTCTAGCTCTTCAATTAAAACCAAACCCATTTGCAAAAATAAATATCTGTCTACAAATGTATGATAAACCAATCTAAATGAGATCAAGGTTTTGAAACATTTTAAACCATTATGAATATTGTACTTAATTTGATATAGCCTAAAAAACAAATTGATAATGCTAAATGAGAACTAGTCATGGTTGCTAATTGTTGCTATTTGCCAAATAGTAGGACCTTACATTGATTTATAGTGCTTTAATGTTTACAGATTAGTATCACACATCTTAGCTCAAGGCAGGGCTGATGGTGTGGATATTTCCTCACTTTAAAACTGGAAATTGGGGCAAGTTTATTTTCTAAGTTCACAGAGAGAGAAAATGGTTCTTTCTATTATAGAACATTGTTAAACAGTCTTAGAAAAATAGAACGAAAAATATTAGGAGATAATTTTGAGGAGAAATCAAGAAAAAATATATATTTTCATATAGTGTCTACTAAATATATTTATTCATTCAAAAATATTTATCAAACAGTGGACACTATTCCATGGACTCAGCTCCCTCTGTGAACAATGCAGACAGGCTTTCTTTCCCCTCTAAACTTACTGTAGTGTAATAAATTGAAAATAAAACAAAAAATAAATAAATTGATCCTACATGTTACAAGTTCAATGAAAGCAGCAAACAAGTGCCATGAAAACAAACAAGTAACCACAGTTAAGGTAGGTTCTAGAGAGGCTGATCTGGAAATGCTACCTACTAGCAGTGAAATTTTAGCTATGAAGATGACAAAGAAGAACAAGCAGGGAAAACATTTCGGACAAAGAGAGACAGTCATGACAAATACTTTGTGGTGAAATATATACTTGCTGGTTTTGAAAAACTGAAAGTCTGTTAGCATGACCAGAAGACAACGAGTGAGAAGAGGAGAAGGAAGCCCAGGCAGAGCCTGAGTAGGTAGGAGGTGTAGCAGGTAGATATAGTAAGTTTAGATTTTGTGTTCAGTTTAATGGAGACAAGTTAATGGTTTTAAACAGGGCAATTGCATTATCTCATTTACATTATAAAAGGTCATTTTGAAGAGAACCTATCTGAGTTGTGAAAGAATGTCAGTGGAGAAATCAATTGGGAGGCTTTTGTAGTTATTTGAGTATTAGATTCTTATCTGACCTGGACTGAGAATGGGAGTGGTGAGATATAATGGAGAGAAGCAGATAAAAGAGAATTTTTAGAAGGAAGAATTGACAAACTCACTTGATAGATTGGTGGTATGGGATAAAGAAAAGGGAGGAATGAATGATGACCACCTTTCTTTTTTTTTTTCTAAGATAATGTCACATATTGATTGGGGCAAATGAGGAAAAACAGATTCATGGCATGAAGAGGACTTAAATTGAGATGGCAAAGGCAGTGTATAATTTATCATCCATATAGGCACACTTTTGAGAGTAATAGAAGGAGACTTTCAATAATTACTGCGGGACAATTGGAATAAAATAGTTGTCACCCTAGAGATAAGTAATATAAATGATTTAAAAAAGAATAATAGCAAATATTTATGAAGTGCTATTTGCCAAGTTCATACTTTATAAATTTAAATATTCACTAATATATTTCTCCTGAAAAATATTGTTACTATAGACATTTTGCAGATGATAGTGCTGAGGGGAAAAAAAAAAAGTAATTTGTATGGGTCACAAAACTAGGAAGGACTGACACAAGGCTTTTATTTCCAGCAGCCCATCTCTGGAGCTTGCTCTCTTAACCAGTAAATACTATAGTATCTCACAGGAAACATTTTCATCATAAAGTGGTGCCTCTTGTTCAAGAATAAAAACTATCTTCCTAAAGTGATAGAGCATACACACAAAAAATATGGTCTTCACATTTTGAGATGTGCTTTTAAGCATTAGATATTATATCAAAGAGCACGCTGTCATCCTTAAAAAATGTCCTTATTGTACCACTAGGGATAGATATTTGGCCAGAGAAAACATTAAGTCCTACAAAAGAAAATCATTAATGTATCAGTAAATGTTGTGTTTTAAAAAATCTCAAAGGAACATTTCAGCTCCCTCCAAATTATTCAAATTCTATTGGAGTTATTTTTTTTTATGTCTTCTCAAACTCTAATCCCCCTTACAATTCTCCTACGCATTTTTTAGGAAGCAAATGAGGTTTTTAGTTCCAGAAAAACCACTTTAAATTCTTAATCAAGAGAAATGGTTCTTTGGTATTGTTGTACTGTTTATACTGAGTTGATTTAATTAAGATTGCAGTAATTGTAAACTGCAGAGACTGACTCTACCTAACTGAATGAAAAAGAGACTTTATTGGAAATATAGCTTAGCTATTCACAGAATCCCAAGAACGCAAGAAAATAGATTCCAGCTGGAAGACTAGAGATGATGACAGCTGAAGGAACTATAGGAGTTGGCACTGAGAGACTTTCTCTCTTCAGTGCTGCCTTTACCAAATCTCAACTCTAATGATTTCCAGTTTCTAGATCTCTACATTCAAGGTTTAAAATCCTCAGGAGAGATGGTTTCCAGCTTTGTTCTTCACCTGGATCAATCAGCTAGGGCTGAAGATGTAAAATGCCAATAGAGGCCTAGGTCTTTGAACTGGGGTTCTTTCCAGGGAATGGGTACTTTCTGTATGCCAGAAGTTCAACTCAATCGGCATCTTCTAACGTTCTCCCATGTGAATGTTGTTCACGCATGCACACACATACACACACACATACGCACACATGTTATTTCTCTCTACTCAAAGGCACCTGCCTAAAACAATCCAACCATACAATGCAGCCACTCTTCTTACCCAAAGGAGACAACTGCAAGTCACATCCAGCTGCTCTAGTCGGAGATGATAAAGTTGATCTTCGAAGTGTCCAATAGAGCCAAATATTCTCAAACTATATCTTCATATTAAAAAATTTTAGAAACAAATAAAAATTTAAAACCACTATACTATATACTATAAAAGAAAAATACATTAAAAATAAATATTCTTTACTCAAATTATAGTAAAATGGGAAAATTATTTCATTCATTTCGCCCTTGGGATTTTTTTTTCTAAGACCACTATTTAAGTATGTAGTCATAGCAGAGAAAGTAAAAGTTTATGAACTATTAAGAATGATGCTAAGAAATGTTACTACATGGATTATGGTCCATTTATTTTGATTAAGGGACATTGTTTCAGAGAATATTCTGAATCCTAAAAAACACCTGCCAATTCTCACAAGGTATGGTCTGCTTATAACTGACCATATAGCTAAATTTTCAATATGGCATTTTATTGTTGTATAAGGCTAGATGCTTGTGGATTAAAGCGATTGCTAACAATGATGAATATATGTGTAGTGAGTTCCTCAATTCATTTTTTGTCAGACATAGACCTCAGATAACTTTAGCGGTGGGAGTTCCATGCTGTTAAACCCATGAATTTCCTTCCTCTCTGAAATTATGATCAATATTTTACCCATTTAATATTTAATATTTTTATAAGTATACAAGATTACTGGCATTTACTGAATAGGAGGGTATCCTGTCCATAAGATTGTTGATAGTAATGATAATCTGTTGACAATCAAAAATATACATCTGGTGTCTGGGTTTTTCTGAAGAATACATTTCCTGAGCTGATTCTCAATTTTCCATTTGAACCATATCACTATCCAAGTTATTTATGTCTAAGAATTGTTAACCTGAATGTGATATAAATTTGCGTTAGGGCTATCCACCCAGCTGGACAATGATAAATACTTTTGGAAGTCTGACCACTTGGAGGAATTCCTTTTTGAGTGCAATTTAGAAACACATCATTCTCAGAAAGTGCTGGCATAACATGGAGAATATTGTTAACTGTGATCAAGTTTATTTTTTTTTCCACTTTAGTTGGCTAGATAAAATTCCCTCCTAAATGTAGACACTAGTGAAATATGAACTCTGAATATTACTATGTCACTAATCGTCTGTATTTCTACATCACTGAATTAGTGTAATGCAGGCATAGAGAAAGTATATTATTATTTTCTCAATTTTAAGTCATTATTTTGCTCTCATATTATCTTAAATGTCATGGTATGCAAATCTGTGAAATAAAAAAACTGTAGATTCCCATATTTTTCAATCCCTCCTTTGTAATTAGCAATGACTACATAAAGTATCAGACATTTGGGACCTCATTTGGCTTGTGCAGCTCCCTTCAGGAGCTACAGCAAAACTTAAGCAGCTTGCCCTGCTGATTGACAATTTCTGAGCTCCAGTCCCTGTTAACTCACTCAGAAAACACAGCTGTGCATGTTACCACTAAATGCCCATCTCAAGAAAAAGCATTTTAACAGTCACTGTCCTCATTGGAATTCAGCATTACATGATAAAAGTAAACAACTACCAGGATTGCTTGCTGGAAAGAAAAAGATCATATTATGTTAGATAAAGCAAATCTTTTGGCATTTGATCTCCACTCATTTAGAGACCACTCTTATACATAGTTTCTGTATAGATTTCCTCTACATAAAATAACAGGGTGTGCACATATTAGATTTTGAATATTGCTTAATTTGAAAATTTACCTATTAGCATCCTGATATTTAAATGATTAAGAACATGTTTTAATAATAAACACACTAAATTTTTAACATCTTTCCTGGGTAATGAGATTTGCCATCTATATTTTGGAAAGCATATGATGCATTATGACTAAAAATATGCTGAATCCTTTTTAGATAACTAATTTGTGAGAGTAATAGCCAAGGGTTTGGATCTCGAGGTTATCAAACTAAGCAAAATAATTCAGACAGAAAAAGTTGAGAACCATATGATTTCATTCATATGTGGGATATAAAACTGAAAGCAACAAATGAACAAGACAAACAGAGACTCATGGACACAGACAAGAGTTTAGCGTTTACCAGAGGGAAGGCGGGTGGCAGAGGAAGGTAGATAAGGGGAAAGGGGGTCAGATGATGGATGGAAATTTAACTTCGGGTGGTGAACACGCAATGCAATATACATATGACATATTATTGAATTGTACACATGAAACCTGTATAATTTATTAACCAATTTCACCCCAATAAATTTAATCTAAGAAAGAGTAAGTAATAATTGAGGGAAAGGTAAATTCTCGTTTCTTCTTTTCATTAGAAATATGTACCAATTAGCTCTTTTAAAAGGTAATAAGCACTGCAATTAAAATTCCTACCATTCATGATGTATATATGGTTTTATAGAAAATTACAACTATTTTTTACATAAAACATAATTTTATTTAATAGTTTTAAATAATATTAAACAAAATATTTTAAAGGAAAATTTCCTTTGGTAACACTATAATAAAAAAGAAATATAGGATAATAGTTATCTCTGTAGGAGAGGAAAATATATAGGTAAGGGTGGGATATAGAGAAAACTTAAAAGTCTTAGGACTTTTATCCTATAAATTGAATTGTGAATACATAGCGTCTATTTTAATATTATTATTTATAATTATTTTTAGAATGTACTTTAAATTATTTATACCTCTTGTATGTGTAATGTTTAATAAAGTTTTTATCTTTTTAAATTTTGTTTATTTCATCATTATGCCATTTTTGAAGTTTGTCATTTTTATGTAGTCAAATCTGTTAGTCTTTTCATTTATGGTTCTTAATATTTTTGCTTAGGAAGATCTTCTGTGCCACAAGATTATAAAAAATATTCTCCTATATTTCCTTCTACTATTTATACATGTTTTGATGTTGTGAAGACTTTCTTTTTTTTTAGAGAAAATAACTCATAGCAAAATTGAGAGAAAAAGGGAGAGATTCTTCACATACCCTCTGCCCTAACACATTGATAGCCTTCCTCATGATCATTATCACTTTCCTAAATGGTGTATTTTTTAATCAATGATAAACCTACACTGAGACATCATAATTACCTAAAGTCCATAGTTTACACTAGGGTTTACTCTTGGTGTATATTCTGTGAATATGGACAAATGTATAATGACATGCACTTGTTATAATATCATACAATGTATATTTCCACTGCTCTGTTTTCTACCTATTCATTCAGGAGCTAGCATTTTTTAAACCACATTTATTATTAATATTTTGAACTAATCTTTGGCCCTATCGATATGAAGCAATGATTATAAAAATAAATGTTAAAAATACTGCTAAATGTTTAAACTTGTATTCTTGCTCATCATTAAAAATTCCTTGTTAAGTATATATAGTGTACTGAATTAAATTCAGCCTTATTAAAAAAAAACAAAAAAAAATACAGTGAATATCTCTTATGTCTCTTTAGTGTTTGTATCTCTTTTTGTCATGTCAGTAACAAAATTTACACTAAAATGAGACATTATTTTTAATCACACAGGGCCTCTTCTTTGCAAAACTTTATTTTATGTCCAAAGAAAATAATGTAAATGGTGGTGCTTTGAGTTATGCTAAATGAAAGTTATTAACATCTGTACTATTAAGCAAACAATATATTTAGAAGGGAAAAAACATACGAGTGAAACAAGATGGAGCTAGCTTTTCAGATCTACTCAATCAGAGAGGTTGGTTTTATTTGACATAATCCATCATTCTTACTTCTCTTTAGATATCCTTTCTCAATCTATAATTCCACCTGATAATTTTTTACTGTGCATTCTATATTCAATTCAGAAACCATTAATTTGAGGCTAATATATATTCCATTTTTTTATGACAAAAACTGAGAATACAATAAAAATAAGACATAGTCCCTGCCTTCAATGAATTAGTAACCCGATAAGACAAATATGGGAACCTAGTTATCATATTATATGATAAAGTCCATAATGGAACAACACTCAAAAAAGATGTATCAGGTAGACTGTAAAGGAATTCTGTGCAAAAAAATCTAATATCACAGGAAAAAATTTTAAAATGAATAGGATTTGACCTTTGATCTATTAAAATGTGCTTATGTTTTATAGAACATACATATTGCTCAAAACTCTTGATCAAACTTTATATAGGAAAAAATTATATTTACTTCCCCAAAATGTAATGCAATATTTTAAATAAACCAACTTGTGCAGAAAAAAAGACCAACTTGAGTTATATTGCCAATACAACTGGAATACAGAATTACATGAAGACCATTCAAAATGCGCTGTAAGTGTTGTAATGTTGATGGAATAAGAAAGGCATCACAATGTTGCACCTGATATTAGTCTTTCTTGGCCTTTCTGCGCCTGTCTCAGTTTATTTTCATAGCATCCTTTATATTTGGCTCTGATTCATACAACAGTTATAAATGTTATGAAGAAAAATGTGGAAATAAAAGAAAGTGAGAAAAGTAATTTCAATGAAATAAAACTCAGATGTTTTGACAAGAAGAATATGCTAAAGAAACTGCATACATGCTGAAGATGCACTCATTATCAGAGTGTGCACCATACTGATAATAAAGAAATAATAAAACACGATTAGTAAATTAGCATCCACGTGTATGATGTGACAAGAATATAGAATTCTCTTTCGAAAAGCATGAAAAATAATTGGCAAAATAAAAGACAGAGTATTCAAGGGCTCATTTTCTGTACCATTCTTGATCCAGAAGAAGATAATAATGTTTGAGAATTTAAAGGTGAAAGCAATGGCAAAGAGAAATGAGTTGGTAAAGGAGTTGTCTTTTAAAGCAAGCCTGAGAAGTTCAACAGAATCAAGATTCAAGTTATGTTCATGTATGCATGGAATGTTTGTGTCTCCCAAACTTCATATGTCGAAGCCTTAACTCCCAATGTAATCGTTTTCGGAGGCAGGACTTTTGAGAAGTAGTAGTTAGGTTTAGATGAGGATATAAAGGTGGCACCTTTATAATGGAATTAGAGTCCTTTCAAAAAAAAAAAAAAAAAAAATGAGAGACCAGAGTGTGAGCCTTGCCTCCAATCTCGCTTTCACACTAGTTCTCGCTCTCACTCCCTATTTGCTCAAAGAAGTGGTCATGTGAACACACACAGAAATGTTAGCCATCTGCAAGTGAGAAAGAGTGTCATTACCAAGAACCAAATAGGCTGGCATCATGATCTTAGACTTCTCAGGCTCCAGAAATGTGAGCACTATATTTCTGTTGTTTAAGCCACCCAGATTATGATAGTGTGTTATGGGAGCTTGAATAGACTAAGACAGCTCATATCATCAAAATAGTAGTGGAAGCAACGTTAACTCTCTGTAAAAAAAAAATTATATTTTCCCATCCTAACTATAAAAAAAAATCAAAGGAGGTTATACTGCTAAATTTTGTTGTAGACAAGATACGATTACTTTGGGAGCAGTATCAATGCCATCCTGTAGATTTATTCCTAAGGAGAAGGTATATGATTACACCCCCTTCTAAAGCTGGCTAGATCTACTTATCCAAGTAGTTGTGCTAACAATATTAAGCTAAACCCAAACTTGTCTATCATGTATTCAGAAAAATACATTTATTCAAAGGAATAGCCAAAGAGAAATTGCAAGTTGTCTGGATATTCTCAAAGCCTACTAGACAAAAGAGAATTTTTGAGAATTATCCACGATCTATCTCTGTCCCTTAATAAACAAAAATCTTGCAAACAAGGTGCTAAACTTTTTAACTCCTCATCATTTAGCCAGGGATATAAAACATAGTTCTAATACCCATTGATTTTCTTCCCTCCAAATATGACATTGCATTTGTAGTAACCCATGAACCATAAGTTTATGGTCCACAAATTTATTGAAGTCATCAAGACTTATTATTCTAATCACTTTTTAAAAACTTTTTTTAAAAAGGTAAAGATGTCAAAAAAGAAGCTTTAGTAAAAGATCTTTTGAAACATTTTGACTTAAAAAAATGTCTTTATATTAAGCAGCCATAGCAAAAAAAAGCCTACATCAACAACAAGAATTATATAATAAGAAACTAAGTTCATAATTTGTGGTTGATTTTAAAAGGTTTTGTAAAGGTGGTTGAGGATAGAGTGAAAATTGTTGCTCTTGAAGGGGGATGTTAACTTTTAAAAAGTTGATGAAAAGATGCTAAAGAATTTAGCAGAATTTTGAAATTTCATACAGAGAAATTAATAACCATACTTATTCAGGAGTAGATATATACACCTCTTACAGTTGTCATCAGCTCCATCTTCTTCAAGTCAGGGTTACATATGATGATAACTCTAAGAGGCACAGAGTCAAACCACAGGTGAAGGACTATATGGGCCATGCAAATGTCATGCTAAACATTATCCTCAAATGTGTCAACCAAATGATGAAAAGTTCTCTTTCAGATATTGTCTTGATGTCTCTTACTGTGATAGTTCAGATTCTCCTGGAATTAGACATCTAAAGCAGAATTAAAAGAACAACAGGTTCATTGAAAGAAATACCTGTCAGAGGGAGCAGGAGTAGATAGGCATCACCTTCAGACCACAATACAGGTCTGAAATCTGTGAGCAAGAAGAGAAAGAAAATAAAGGAAGGTTATATAGAAAAAGCCTCAGACTGAGAAAGGTTTGAACGGCTGATGAGAAGCCTCAGAGCAGAGATTTTTCACTGGACCCATCATGCATGGGTCAGATATAGCTGACTCTGGTAAGGACCCTTGCTGTGCTCACTCTTGCTCTAGGAACATCCTGAAGATGTGCAGTATGAGAGTGAAGATAGTAGTAGACCTTGAGGATACAGCAACAGGATGCTGTAAGCTAACTTATCTTTGTAATAGATTTCCTGCTGCAGGGAGATCTGAAAGGCACTTTTTCATGGCTGCCGCATTTAGAAAATCATTGGAAAAAAAAAACATTTAAAAATATAAACTGAGTAAAAACAAATTTCCATTTTGCAATAATTTTCATCTCGAAGCATTGTGCACCTTCCTTGAAGCTTGCTGTTCTGAAATCTCTGTAGCAGTAATGGAAAAACAGAAGAAATATGTCAGTTCCTCTGGATCTGAAAGTTTGCCTGAAGTTTCCTTTTCATCACCTGACTTCTCTGCATGTCACCTTCTGCAATACATCCAATGACTGCTTCAATATTCCTTGCCTCCTTCCATCTCAACTGTCTTCACTGTCAATCTCAATAACAGTTCAATACAAAAAATTGTTTTTTATTATATTTTTTATGAGTTCTGTCATAATAAACTTATTTTTGTTATATTTTATTTACGGTGTTTAATTTAAATGCATATTTTATGTTATAGCATACAATGTGTAAATTGTACTATTTAGAATGCAATTTTCTGCTAATGACCATATTAATTGCACAGTGACCAGAAGCAATATTTTAAGTGCTTTATATCTTATTATCATAGCTGTTTGATACATATATAGATATTTTAAATGTTTTAATTACATTTTAAGAAATACATTTAAGATTTTGGATTTATGTGAAAAGTTGTTGAGAATAAAAAAATAAATAAATAAAAGCCAGTATTTGTTTGAAAGTCTTTAGCAACTTGGAGAATCTCTATGTTTTAAGAACTTTTGACCAGGATATATGTGAAACTCGTGAGCATATCATCCTAGGACCTCTATCTACTTCTCTAATCAACCTCATCTTCCACTACTTCTCATCTCACACTTTATCCTGTAGTAATACTGAAGAGCTTAGAGTTACCTGAATGCATTATTCTACTTCTGATTTGCATTTTTTTAGTTATGCTGTTCTCCATGACTACAATGTTTCTATTCACTTCCATCTTCTTCAATCTGGTTAAATCACACATACACTTAATGTGTGAAATGATTGGCTTAACCATCATTAAGTTAATTAATGACTAATAATTAAGAAATGATTAGCTTAACTATTATTTCCCCTGGTTGGCACATTCTCTTCTGTTCTTCATACGCCATAGATGCCTACTGTAACCCTTAGTTTTTGAGGTCAAGAATGAAGACTTATTTTTATGTTTTAAAGAAGTCAAAGAATGAATCAAAAGTGTATGTCCGTCATATCAAAAAAAATAAGCTTTTCATCAAGAAGTAAGATTAATTTTAAAACAAATTCTGTTCACAAAAATTATCTTCTTATTTCATTATAATTCTAAAAAGGTCTTATGTAACTATAGATACTATTGCAAGTAATGTTCTTTCCAATCTAAAGTGCTTATCAAATGAATTAGAAAATATGAATCAGAGTGACGTCAGAACTATGGCAGAGTAAGAGACATCCCGGATCTCTCCTCTTGAAACAACAATAAGCTGAACATCTAAAACTCAACAAAAAACATCCAAACTGCACATCAGCATGTCTGAGCATGGGATCTGCGCATAAGAGCTACCATAGGTCAGAACCCGGGGTGATAGGTGGTGGACTGGGAGAAACAAAGAAGCTGCCTATTGCAGCCACTGGGGCTCCTATAGGAGGAGGGGAAGGGGAGAAGGTGCAGCAACTTCCCTGAACAGCCCTGCCTGGGAGTGCTGTGAGCTCCACGCGGCCGACAGCAGGGCCCAGTTATCAGGGCAGAAAGCAGAAAAGCAGGGACAGAAGAGAAACAACAGCTGACTTTTACCAGCCACGGTTGCAAAACCAGTTGCAAAACCGAGACTGAGCCACAGCCCCCAATTCCCAACACAGAGGGCCCCTCCCTCACATATCCTCTGAGACAAAATGCCACACAGTCCCAGGTGAATCTGATGAAACACTACCGAAACTGTGGCTAACATGGACAGGAACTGAGACTGAGGGTAGCGAGTGTGATTAAATATCTATAAGGAAAAAAAAGACATTATTAAGACTTTATATCAACCAGAGAGCCAAAAGGCTTAGATGCCACCTCCTGGAAACCAAAAGAAAGGCAGCTTCTTTGCAGCAGGCTAAGGACCATTATATAATAAATCTTTCTGGAAAAAAGCAGAATATACTTCCATTAATGCCCAGGTGGAGAAATAGTCCATTAAACACAATGAACAACCAAGGTGATAAAGCATCTCAGAAAGAAAGAGAAAACTCTCCAGAAAATAAGCTTATAGACATAGAAATATGGAACTTAAATGACAGAGAATTCAGGATGGTACTTCTGAAAAACTCAATGAGATCTGAAACGAATCACATCAACAATTTCACAAATTAAAAAACAACTAGATGAGCAGAATGAGTTCTTTAGCAAAGAGATTGAAACCCTCAAAAAGAACAGAATACACCTTCTGGAAATAAGGAACACACTGCAAGAGTTGAAAAATGAAATGCTTGAGAATTAGAGTCAACCAAATGGAGGAAAGGATAAGTGATATTGAAGACAGAAATCTAGAAATCAAACAGAAGGAAGAAGAGAGAAACCGAAGAATAAAATTGAAAGAGAAATACAAGAACTAGCTGATACCATCAGGAGAGGAAACATACGAATTATGGGAATTCTTGAAGGGGAGGAAAAGGAGCAGGAATTAGAAAGCATTTTCAGACAAATAATTGACGAGAATTTCCCAAATCTAAGGAATGAGCTGGAGCTTGGAATTCAAGAAGTCAACAGAACACTCAATTATCTCACCCCAAAAAGACCTTCACCAAGACACATTGATTTAAAATTATCAAAAATCAACGACAAAGAATTCTCAGGGTAGCCAGGGAAAGAAGAGGGTAACCTCTTCTTTAACATTAGATTATCCTCAGACTTCTCAGCACAAACTTTACAAGCCAGAAAGGAGTGGAATCAAATATTCAAACTATTAAATGAAAAGAACTACCAGCCAAGAATAATGTATCCAGCTAAGCTCTCCTTTAGCTATGAAGGAGAAATTAAGACTTTTACAGACATATAAAAACTGAGGGAATTCTCCACTACAAGGCCTGCACTATAGGAAATACTGAAAGGAGTCAGGTCACCTAAAACAAAATGAGCAAAAAAATACATATTAAAAGTAAGGTGACTAGCAGGCTGATGGAAGCAGAAGACTGCAACCCTTACTAGGAATAGGGCATTATAAGCTTAAAAATAAGATGAGATTTGCTATAGCAAGATAGTAAGGAATGTTCATCACACGTAGGGACAAACTGAGACAATAATGACTCAAAAAGGGAAGAATTCAAAGATCCAAATTCACAAAGGAGAATGGAGATAAAGTGTGTCCAGAAAAAAAGGGATGACTGTATATATATAACTATCCTTTACATATTCATAATGGTAACCATAGGGCAAAGATTCATAACCGATGTATATAACATAAAACAAAAAGAACCAGAGGGAAAACCCACAAAAGCTAACCAAAAAAACAAAACAAAACAAAACAACAACAACAACAACAACAAAAACAAAAAAAAGCCCCCCCCACACAAACAGAAATGCAAGGACAAGGAAGCAATAGAAACACCGAGCTACCAGAAAGCAAAAGATAATATGGCTATAAGACCTCATATTTCAATAATCACTCTAAATGTAAATGGAATGAACTCACCAATAAAAAGGCATAGAGTTGCAGATTGGATAAAAAAACAAAACCCAACCATATGCTGCCACCAAGAGACACATCTCAGGTCCAAAGGCATATATAGACTCAAAGCAAAAGGGTAGAAAATGATATTGCAAGAAAATGGCATTCGGAGAAAAGCGGAAGTAACAGTACAATATCGAACAAAATAGGCTTCAAAATAAAAATGTAAAGAAAGGTACTGAGGGACACGATAATGATAAAGAGAATTATGCACCAAGAACACATAACACTTATTAATATCCATGCTCCCAATCAGGAAGCCTTGAAATATGTAAAGCAATTATTAATAGAACTAAAGGGAGAAACAGACCAAAACACAATCATAGCAGGGGACCTAAATACCCCACTGTCAGATATGGACAGATCATCCAAACAAAAAATCAATAAGTAAATAATAACATCTTTAACTGACACATTAGACTAACTGAACATAATTGACATTTACAGAGCCTTTCATCCCAAAACAGCTACTTATACAATTTCTTCTCCAGTGAACATGGAACATTCTCAAAGATTGACTAGATACTGGGACACAGAGATAGCTTTATCAAATATAAGAGGGTCGAAATCCTACCAACCATAATCTCTAATCATAATGCTTTGAAACTAGAGAGCAACTGTAAAAAGAAAGAGGAAGAAACACAAATACATGGAGATTAAACAACATGCTACTAAAGAATAACTGGGTCAGAGAAGAAATAAAAAGAGAGATCAAAAGATACGTAAAAACAAATGATAATCATAGTAAAACATATCAAAACTTTTGGGGCATGACAAAAGCAGTCATAAGAGGAAAGTTCATATCATTACAAGCCTATCTCCCAAAACAAGAATGAGCTCAAATAAATAACTTATGCTTTATCATTAAAAAAAAAACTAGCAAAGGAAGAACAAAAGAAGCCTAAAGTCAGCAGAAGGAAAGAAATAATCTAAATCAGAGCAGAAAATGAAATCGAAAAAAAAAAAAAAGGAAAAATAAATGCAACAAAGAGCTGGTTCTTTGAGAAGTTTAATAAAATTGACAAACCCCTAGCTAGACTCACTAAAGAAAAAAGAGAAAGGACACAAATAAAAAAAATCAGGGATGAAAGAGGGGAAATTATGACTGACATCGCAGAAACACAAAAGATCATACAAGAACACTATTGAAAAAGTATATAACATTAAATTTAATAACCTAGAAGAAATGGGCCAGTACTTAGAAAAATACAATCTTCCTAGACTGAATCAAGAAGAACTGGAAAATCTAAATAGACCGATCAGCAGTATGGAAATTGAATCATCAAAAACCTACCAAAAAGTGAAAGTCCAGGACCAGATGGCTTTACCAGTAAATTCTACCAAATATTAAAAGAATATCTAATACCTGTTCTCCTAAAACTCTCCCAAAAAATTGAAGAGGAGGCAAGACTTTCAAATTCATTTTATGAGGCCAATATCAACCTGATACCAAAACCTGGTAAAGATAACACACACACAAAAAAACTGCAGACCAATATCTCTCATGAACACATGCAAAAATTCTAAATAAGATACTAGTGAACTGAATACAGCAAAATATTCAAAAGATGATACACTACGATCAAGTGGGCTTCATCTCAGGGGCACAGGGATGAGTCTACACATGCAAGTCGATTAATGTGATACGCCACATAAACAAATTAAAAAATAAGAATCATATGATCATATCAATAGATGTAGAAAAAGCCTTCAATAAGATACAGTACCCATTTATGATTAAAACACAACAAAATCGGAATAGAAGGAAAATAACTTAATATAATATAGGCCATATATGAAAAGCCCTCAGCCAACTTCACACATAATGGTGAAAAACTAAACCTTCCCTCTAATATCAGGAAAGAGACAAGTCTGTCCACTATCACCATTCCTATTCAATATAACATTGTAAGTCCTAGCTAGTACAATCAGACAAGAGAAAGATATAAATGGCATCCAAATAGGAAACCAAGAAGTCAAACTGTCATTATTTGTGGATGACATGCTTCTCTATATAGAAAACCCTAAAGACTCCACAAGAACACTACTAGAAATAATAAGCAAATACAGTAAAGTTTCTGGATACACAATCAATGTTCAAAAATCCATAGCATTCCTATACTCTAATAACAGAAAAAAAAGTGGAAAAATTAATTCCTTTTGCAATTGCAATAAAAAGAATAAAATAAATCTAACGAAACATGTGAAGGACCTTTATAATGAAAACTATAAGACCCTATTAAAAGAAATTGACGAAGATACAAAGAAATGGAAAAATATTCTGTGTTCTTGGATTGGAAGAATCAACATAGTTAAAATGACCTTATTGCCTAAAGCATTATACAGATTTAATGCAATCTCCAACAAAATCTCATCAGGATTTTTTAAAGAAATAGAACAAAAAATCATTAGATTTGTATGGAAGACCCAGAATTGCCAAAGCCATCCTGAGAAAAAAGAACAAGCCTGGAGGCATCACTCTGCCAAACTTCAAATTATACTACAAAGAAACAGTAATTAAAACAGTATGGTATTGGAAGCAAAACAGACACACGGACCAGTGGAACAGAATCGTGAGTCCAAAAGT
This sequence comes from Pteropus medius, assembly GCF_902729225.1. Classification (NCBI taxonomy): domain Eukaryota; kingdom Metazoa; phylum Chordata; class Mammalia; order Chiroptera; family Pteropodidae; genus Pteropus; species Pteropus medius. The sequence continues at coordinate 14,216,884 of NW_024344240.1, forward strand.
AAACTCTTATTTATATGGGCAAATAATTTTTGACAAAAAAGTCAAAAACATACAGTGGAGAAAAGAAAACTTCTCCAACGAATGGTGCTGGCAAAACTGGAAAGCCACATGCAAAAGAAGGAAACTAAACTGTTGGCTATCTCTACACACCAAAATTAACTCAAAATGGATTAAGTATCGGAATATAAGACTTAAAACAATAAAATGCATAGAAAAAAACATGGGAATGAAACAGAGACCTTGAACTTAAAGAGGATTTTATGAATTTGAACTCAAAGGCAAGGGAAGTAAAAGCTAAAATAAATAAATGGGACTTCATCAAACTAAAAAGCTGCTGCTCAGCAAAAGAAATCAACAAGGCAAAGAGGCAACCATCCAAATGGGAAATATATATTTGCAAGCAACACCTCTGATAAGGGCCTAATATCCAAAATACACAAAGAACTCATACAATTCAATAACAACAACAATAAAAAATGATCCAATCAAAAAATGGGCAGAGGACCTGAACAACCATTTCTCCCTAGAGGACATACAAATGGCCAACAAATATTTTCAAAGATGCTCAACATCACTAGCTATTGGGGAAATGCAAATCAAAACCACAATGAGATACCATCTCACACCTGTTAGAATGGCTATAATCAACAGAACAAGTAATAACAAATACTGGAGAGGATGAGGAGAAAAAGGAACCCTCATACACTGCTGATGGGACTGCTAATTGATACAGCCACTATGGAAAACAGTATGCAGGTTTCTCAAAAACTAAGAATTGACCTACCATATGATCCAGCAATCCCTCTACTGGGTATTTACCCCAAAGGCTTGAAAACTTATATCCGAGAAGATATTTGCACACCGATGTTCATAGCGGCATTATTCACAGAAGCCAGGACATGGAAGCAACCGAAGTGTCCTACTATAGATGTTTGGCTAAAGAAGCTGTGGTTCATATATACAATGGAATATTACTCAACCATAAGAAGAGATGAAATACTGCCATTTGCAACAACATGGATAGACCTTGAGATAATGATGCTAAGCAAAATAAGCCAGACAGAAAAAGTTGAAAATCACATAATATCACTTATATGTAGGATATAAACCTAAAAGCAACAAATGAACAGGACAAACAAACAGAGACTCATGGACATGGACAATGGATTAGTGGTTACCAGAGGCTAGAGAGTGGGGATGGAGGGGAGCAGTAGATGGAGGGAAAAATTTAAAACATTTCTTCAATTAAAATAATTAATTAATTAAAAATATATGAATCGATGATTTGCATTTCTTTCATCATAACATTACCAAACATATTACTGCATGATTTCATTTAATTAATTTTTTTCTCTAAAAGGATTAATTACATAAGTCTTTTTCCTATAATTTATATATAAGTTAATAATTTGAATTTCTACAATTACATATATATTTACATTAAGAGTCATTTCTGGAGAACCAAAGCTTTTTAATTAATATTTGAGGATGATTCTACCAATTTGTATGAAATCTTGGCTGTCTACAACAATTGTCAATAAAAATAGTTAAGTATCAAAATAGTTTATGATAAAATAACATACATTTTTTTCTATAAAAGGTCTCCTAATATGTAGTTACAAAAAAAAAAAAAAAAAAAGGTATGCTTTTATTTTTCAAACTACCTGCTTTCATTTTATATATTTAATCTGCTTATCTCAACTTTTGGATAAGGTGGCAATGAATATGACAAAGTGGATGACAGGACTTAATTAATCAGGAAATATGAGATTCCCTGAAGCTATTGTATACATGTCAAAATTGGCAAAATATCCACTTTCTATAAGCAAGAGGTAGTCGTATTTCACAGTTATGATACAATTACATTGTTATTTCACAGCTGTCAAAAATAATTGTCTTGAAATATGACTTTTTAAAGTACATACTTAAAAACCTTTCTCAACATTTTAACTAAGAATATTTCAGAGATACTAGAGATATTGTAACTAGAAGTACCTTAAAGAGGAAGAGATTATACAATACAATCTTTTTATATTATTTTCAATAGAATAAAAAAATTATATTTTAGATTCAATGAGTATCACACAGTTTAAACTGTTGTGTTGTGTGTGCCTATCGAAAGAGGTTATATAGTTACAAAATTATAGATATTAATATAAGAAAGACAAATCTAAGGGTCATTCAACATAAGAAATAAATTTAAAACATAGTAAGAATTTTTCTAACTTTCTTTCGAAGCCCTTACCTGTAGTTTAGAGATAAAGTGAAAAACATAGAAATATAACATAAACTAATACATGAGATTAGGGCAAAAGGATATATGAGTATAATAACAGAAATCGAGCTTATTTTAATACACAAAATGTAGGCCATAACATCCTCTACAATTGTTAAAAATGGACTGCACATTAAGCTTTGAACTTTCTAATAGACAATAGAGAGTAGCCTAGGTAGATAAAAGATTTATGGTGCCCATAATGTAAAACATAGACCAGTTTATTGAATACCAGGCAGTATTTCCCGGTTCTAAATTCTCACAGAAATAATTCCAGCAGGTTATTATAACAAGTCTCTCTGTAATGAGTGGATCACATTTTATTATAGCTAAAGTAATGCTCTTATAGTTAGGAGCCTCTAAGATAAAATCAAAGTAAAAGGAATTAAGAAAAGGAAAAAGAAGGGAACCTAATCATTCCTGTTTTACCACCTTTAAATTATTCGATTTGTTGAAAAATCATTTGCATTTAATAATAATAATAAGGTGTAATATTGACAAAGTATTGATACGAGGTGATTATAAAGGATTAATGCAATGTAGCATACAACTAGTTCCTTTTCATTAAGTCTAAATCTAACACTGAACAGATATCATTGAAAAATCTAATTCGTACCATTTCTTTCAGGCGGTAAAAAATAAAACTAACGATGGAAGAACAGTACCATACCTCGATTACTCATATTCTGCAATATTGTCCTGAGAAGCTCTTACATACATTTTATTAAAAGTAAATTAGCTTGATATGTTTGAATGTTAGAGAAATGTTCTCTGTGAAAGACTAGAGGATTGAAATTCTAACATTTTCTGAAACTAGTATATCTCAGCATTAAAAAAAAAAATGTGCGAAACACTATAATAAAAACTACAATAGATTAGACTCCATTTGGTCAGAACAGTAGCTGACGCATTAATAAACATAAAAATCCATTAATAAAGAAATCCACTACTGAGATTCTTGCACAATTCTAGAAGTATAAAATATCCTTGGGATATTTTATTTAGCTTGATCTTTTAAACCAATGTTCAGTAAGGAAATTTCATCTAGAAAATAACTGATTAGTTGTATTATTTAAGCTCAGAGGCTTTATTTACTTCATGAATAAAGATATGCACATATCTTAGATGACCTGGAATTTGTATTTATAGAGAACTAGAGTAATGATTTGATATAATTTAGGATACAGTGTCAGTGTTTATTACTACCAGCTTGGGAGATTTAGGTACCTGATTTACAATTTTTAGGTCTAGTCTTAAGCACTACTGCTGTACTTGAAATAAATTGCTTCTTTTCCTTTATACTTGGTATTGATGAGTAGATAGCCATCCTCTGCAAAAACAAGGATTCTGAATTAGAAAACTCTATATAATTTATTAGAATGATCTTTATAATGAAACTTTTGTTAAAAGTGAAATCAGTATAAATATAATTAAACAAAGATAAACATTAGTTATCAAATTAAAAACCTTGTAGCCATAAGAACAAGGAGAATGGAAGGAGTGAATTTTGACATTTTTGTGGACATTTCCTAAATTTACTTTATATAAGAATTACTGATTGATGACCAGAAAATGTATCATTTTAATTTTGATTTTATTGGAATACTACAAACATAACAATTCTCATTAAAAAATGAGATTAACACAGAACATACAACTCATGTATTTTTGAATGTTATGTGATGTTTTTGTGAACTGACTTTTATTACAGTTGACAGGGCTTCTTTTTTTCTCCCTCAAATTCAATGAAAACAGTTTTCTCTGAAAATGTTTAAAGAAATGTCACAATCTTTGGACATACGAAGAGAAATTGGTGTACACATATCTAACAGTCTTCTGATATTACAAACCATTCATGCAGGTGAATAGGTGTTTAGAAGACTAGCAGAGGAACATTATTAGTCTTTCACTTCTAGGTCACTTGCACAAAGCTGACTTCCCAAAAACATGTAATCTGTTGTGCTCAACTAATAGTTACACGTCACTGGAGAAAACAGAATCTAGCTAGAAATAATTTTAAGAATTAAAATACATTTATTAAATAAGTATACTAATGTACCACATTTTAAACTATTTAATCATCTTTTACTTAAAGCACCTCTTTCTCCCCATGGATTAAAACAAATTGTCTTAGTTGGCTAAACATCAGGCAGTAAATTTAAAGTCCAAGCACACTCTCAGAGCAATTCAGTGTTTCTCATTTTTTTTCTATAATCTGCTTCAATTTTGGCCAGTTGTCTAATAGTTTGGCATCACTGTCTAGAGAGATTTAGCAAGCACTTACATAATGATTTTAATAATCTAACATTAGTAGTAGCTATGTATTATCTCTATATTATATCTTTTTTTCACTGTAACTAAACTGGTTTTTACTTTTTAACTTCTCTTCACTTCTTGACTTCTATAGTCTGTAAACAATGTCTTTGCTACTACAGTAACCACAGAGTGATATCCTTAAGAAATCTTAGTTTCATTATTTCTCAATTGGTATTTCTATTATGGGCATACCCCATACTACAGAAGTAGAGCAAAATCCTTGCACCAAAGTTTAATTCTGATTGTCTCCCTCTTTCTGTGGTCCTCACTGTTCACAATTAACAGTGAACAAATGACCTAACCTAGTTGAGTGGTATTCAATAATTTCCATACTATTTTGCTCCCTTCTAAAGGCTTGTCTTATATTTTCCTCTATATATTCTATACTTCAGTGACATTACATTATTTGTCATACTGTTCTACTCCACCTCCATTCCCATTCACACTGTTCTTTGTTAACTCTTTTTGTACAGCTTCCTTTTTTCTATTAAAATAATCTTTTCACATTTTTGACCTGTTTAATCCTACTAGTCAGTGAAAGAAAAATTAAAATAGCATATTTACAATATACATCTGTCCTGTTCCCCCTGGAAGGAGCAACCTAAAGACATTGTTGTATTCTTGTCTGATTTTTACCACTAGTCTGCAAACCAATTAAGAGAAAGAATCTTGTAAAAATATGATGGTACATACTTAAGAATAAGCCTAAATCTGAAAAAGTGATGTATTCATTCCTTCAAGAAAAAATATATTCTATATATTATGTAATAATATATCTTGCTTAAATTTTTTTCTTGAAAGAATAATTTAGTTAAAACTATGCTTTTCTGTAGCACCCAGTAATTTTCTAAGTGAAATAACAAATTAGATACATAGTAAATAACTAAAATATTTTATAGATATAAAAAACTAGGTAAAAATACAACTCTATGGAAGGAGATGCTTGTTTCTGGACAAAATGGTATAATATAAACTGGATTTATCCCCTACTTGAGATAATAAAAATCTGGACAAACTATATGAAACAATGATTTTCAGATTTTGGAATAGTAGGTTATAATAGGACACCAAACTCTGTACAAGAGGAAATCAAAGAGGTGAACCCTATGAGTGCTCATGGATTACAACACTGAGAGTGTTTCGATCTTATAATGCAGGGAAAGGGAAATGAAGCAAAGCCTGTGACTGTTTCTAAGATGGAGAGATCAATGTAGGGATTCGGGGAGTGAAGGCAGGAAGGATTTTCTAAGAATACTGGAGATGAGAAATCTATAGAGAGCTCTGGAGCTCTGCAGAGGTTTCATTTGAGTCTTCACTAAATTCTAATAATCCAAACATTTCAAGATACTCTAGTAGGCTTTGGAAACAACCAACTCAAAGAATTAGAAAGAATAAACCTAAGAGCTCACACAGTGCTGGAAATAATTCCTATTCCTAACAGTGAGACTAAAAACAAGGTAATTAAGTAGCCATCAGGTAGAACACTAAGAAATATTTTTTCTCAGTAGCATGGCAAATTAGCCCAAGACTAAAGGCTGCATTGGTGCCATATGACAAATCTTAAAGGCAAGACTCAAAGGGTTCAAACAATTTAAAATAGTATAACTATATTCCAAGGCAAAGCTCAAGATTATTAATAAGAATACAAAATAATTCATCACAAACAAGTTAAAATTTCTAACCTCTAGCATCCAACATGAATTCAAAAGAGCAAGTAAACACATAATGAGGAGAAAAATAAATCAATAGAAACAGATCTATAAGTGAAAGAGAGAAAAGGATGAACAAGGATATTAAAAAAGCTCTTATTACTATATTTCATTTGATAAAAAAGATAAAGAACATAAAAGTAAAATTGAGACAAGAATAATATGAAGAACAAATTCATACTCCTCAAGTCAAAACAGCAATATCTAATACCACTGATAGAATTAAGAACAAATTAGACATTGCAGAACAAAAGACTAGTGAACTTAATGCATAGCAACAGAAATTATTAAAAGTAAATAAAAAAAAATCTGAAAAGAAACATCATCGGTGAACTAAGAAACAACTTTACTTGGCCTAATGAATATATTATTAGAAGCCTTGAAGGAGAAGGACACAGAAAGAAATATATTTGGGTAACTAACCAAATCTGTTCCAAATGAATAAAAAATATTAACCTACCGATCCGAGGTACTAAATTAACCCAACCACAAGAAACATGAAACACACTAAAGTAACATTATAACCCAATGCAAATTTGGTGATATTTGAAAAAAATAGTAAAAGCTCCTAGTTAAATAAAGAGACATAAATCAGTGAGCAAAAAATAAGAATTACAGCAGATTTCTCATTGGAAAGAATTCAAGCCAAAAGACAATTGGACAACATATTAAAGTATTGAAGTGAAACTATTTTTTAAATGCCACCAAGAATTCTCTAGTCAGAATATCTTTCATAAATCAATGTAAATAGAAACACTTTACAATGTAGAGTACAGTCTTCTGAAAATTTGTTCCTTCATAAAAGAAATGAGAATGTTGTTAAAAATTGTCAAAATCAGCTTTTACAACATTCTCAAAATTAATACCAGGATTATAATAATCTGGGGATCATTTATTTAACAAAATTAGATTTCTCTTGGTAAGATCAGTGAATTTCATGGTGTTTTTATTTGGTCTATCCTCGTTTCTTTTTCTCCAACTCTGTAAAACTTTGAAAACCAGCAGTCTTGCAATCTTGTAACTGTGATTAAAAGCAAACTAAAAGCTAATGGAAGGAACAAAATGGGTTAAGATCTCCCTCAAAAATTTTATCAGCAGAGACTTTTTTGTACTTGCTCTGTCTGGCAGCTCTCTATAAAAGTCACATTTATTTCTAGGGCGTATCCTTATTTAAGTTGACTCAGAGCTCACTTAGGATAAAAAGCTCAGAATCTTGGGAATATATTGAAAATAACCTGTGATAACTATATTAAATGGCAGTTATTTGAAGCAGTGCTATAAAATGAGGCAAACAAGAGACTAGCCTCAAACTTAAAATTATAATTTGAAAAATGAGACATATATAGGTGGCTTTGAGTATTTCAACATATTCCATGGGATCTAAAGGCTATACACATATTCGAGTCTGTGTTTGGACGCAGAAAATAACTGAGTGACTCTATTCTTTCTGGCTGACCCTAAGACTCTGTGCAAGCAGGAACTGAAGGCTAAGGCATAGTTGTAAACAACTAGACTGTTTAAACCATATCCCAACATAGGCAAAGAGTGAGAAACTCTTTGGTTCAAGGCTTTTAATAAATCTCTAAAATCATTAGGTGACCACTAAGCTAATCAAGCTGAGGCTTCAGTGGCCAAACATAACAAAAGAACACAGCCTTAAAAAAAATTAAGCCAGAAAAGTCACCAGACAATAAAACAGTAGCAGCACATAAAAATGAATTCAATAAAACCAACAAGAACATTGATAGAAAAAGAGAGAGAAAGGAGAAATCTGAGTTTCAAAGTAACTACATCGTAATTTTTAAATTTCCTGCTCACAACAACAAAAGAGTTATGAAACTCAAAAAAGATGAGGAAAATATGACCCACACATAGGAAAAATATTTACACATAGGAAAAATATTCTATAGAAAGTTGTTCATAAAGTATATATGTTGAAAATTATTTAAAAAATATGTGAATCAATTAAAATCTGTTCAAAGAAGTAAAGGAAACAGTATCTAAAGAATTACAGGAATGCATGAGACCAATATTGTACCATATAGATTATATTTATATTAATAGAGAGAAACTATTTTTAAAAAGTAAAAATGATAGAGTTAAAAAGGAAAGTAACAGAAATAAAAAGTTCATTAAAGAAACTAAGTATAGGTGTGAGCTGGCAGAAAAAACTATCAGCAAATTTAAAAGTAGGCCAGTTGAGATGATACAATCTGATAACAAGAATTAAAAACGAATAAGAACAAATAAATAGAGCCTGAGACCTTTGGGATGCTATCAGGCATACCAACACAGACTAATGGGAGGCTAAGAAGAGAAGAGAAAGGAGCAATAAAAAGTATTTTATGATTTTCTTAGTCTCTTCACACTGCTATAACAAAAATACCATGGACTGAATAGCATAAATAACAGAAATTAATTACTCACAGTTCTGGAGCCTAGGACATACAAGATCAAGAAAGGCGCTGACAGATTCTATCTGTGTCTGGCGAGAACTCACTTTCTAGTTCATACAGTCACCTATATCTGTTTCCTCACATGGTGGAAGAAGCAAGTGACCCCTCTGGGGTCTCTTCTATAAGAACACTAATCCCATCATGAAGACTTTGCCCTCATGACCCAGTAACCTCCCAAAGGCCACACCTCCGAATATGATTACATTGGGGATTATGTTTCAACACATAAATTTTGGGGGGATACATTCAGTCTATGGAAAAGATATAATGATTGGAAACTTTTCAACTTTGATGATAAATATTAACCTGCACATCAGGGAAGTTCAAGAAACTCCTACAGAGTTACTTCTAGATGTATTGTATTCAAATATCAAAAGCCAAAATAAAAAAAAAATAGAATCTTATGGTTCATGATATATAAATAAAACATGACAACAATACTAAAAAGTTTGGGAAGGTAGATACAGAAAGATTACTTAAGGTTTGTGTGTTATATCTGAAGTAGTAACTTTTACTCTAAGTTTTTCTTACTGTGGTAAGACAAATATTTTATAAATTATAAAATAACCACTAAAAGTAATACAACAAAAAAATGATATCTATAAGCCAATATTGAAAATTAAATGAAATTATTAAAAAACCCTCAATTAATCAAAAATGTATAAAACTAGGAAATAAAGAAAAAAGATGAGATAAATATAAAACTAATAGAAAGATGATAAATGTTAATATACCCATATAAATAATAACATAAAATTTAAATGGACTAAAGGTCCAATTAAAAAGGAGAGTGTCAGACTGAATATGAGAGCAAGCCCCATCTATATGCTGCCTTCAAGAAAACTACTTTAAATGTAAAGATACAGATAGTTAAAAGCAAAATAATGAAAAGGATGCAAAATGAATTAAAAGAAAGCAGGACTGCTATATTAATGCAAGCTAGATACTACACTAAATAAAGTAATGAACTGAAATTTTTATACAACACAAGTCTCCTTTAGGAGACTTTATTCTATCAAGGAATATAAGAATTGTCTAAATATCAAGGTCACAAATAGAAAAAAAAATTATACTTGATATGTACATGTAAATAACTAAATTATCTTCTTGAGTTGTTTCTTAAATTTAAAATAAATAGCAAAATTTTATTTTAAAACACTTTTCTTGATAAGAAATAAAGTACTTCTCCTCTCTCCAAAGCAGATTACTTTAACATGTCCTAATTTTATCACGCACCTTGTTGTGTTTTTGTGATTGTGGTTGTTTTTATTCTACCAAAGGGAAAATAAAGGCTTGTAGAGATTAGAGCAAAAGTATGGATCTGAAATAATTCAGGCCAGAGTGAATTCTTGTTATATAATTCATTTAGTTTAGGCAAATTACTAAAACTTCCTGATCTTTTCTAGTATTATTTTTAGGATTATAGTTTGTAAGAAGTTAGCAAAACATTTGGGATATAGTACCAAATGAATAGTAACTAGTACTATGTCATAAAACACTGGAAAATTGTAAGGGAGAAGTAATTATGGGGATTTAGTGTCTGAAGTACAGTACTTTTACACAAAAAGAATTTTATCACTGTACTGCAACCTGGAGATTTTTTATTTTCCTATTTTATACCTATATACCAATAATTTAAGAAACCTTGAAGAAGTAGTGTAATAAACATCATATTTAATGAAAGTAATTATTTTATATTCTATCATGTGACTAATAGAAGGTAAATATCTTCATAAAATAATCTATGATTGCAGGTTTTTAGCTAAGAGGTCAGGAGACATATTGGAATTTTGATGATGATCTATCTGATTATTTTTCTTTTCACCCATGCTATTATTCTAAAATATTTTTAATTGTATGACCATAAAATATTGTAATAGTAGCTAATTCTAAAACATATAATTAGATTTTATTTGCTATCTTTTTGTTTCCAATTATTTCAAGTGTCATAGATGATTTAAAACTTAATCACAGAACTGTCTTTTCTTTTTATGCTATAAGAATACTTAAATATTATTCTCTCAGCATCTCTTGCATTTCAAAGTTGGTGGTGCATTTTAAAATGAATACTATGAAAACAATTCTTTCAAATACTCATTATTAACAAAAAATACAATTTAATCTAACTTTTCTCCTGTAGGATGCAATAAAAAAATATTAACAATATCAATTATAATTAGATGTAAATTAGTGCAAATCCCTGTCAATATTTTAGCTTTGTGACTAAAGAAAATGTACCAGTTTAGTTGCATTCAGAAAATATTAAGTGAGCCCCTAAAACTGAAATAATTTGGTTTCTTTCCTACTGGGCTTATCGTAATATATTAGCATTACCTAAAACTAACTGGATGAACTGGACATTAAAATTAAATTGTATCATGTTATTTATCCATAATACCAGGAGTTTATCTTAGAAGCTCAAGAATGAAATGAAATTCTTAGATGATTATGTTGCCTCCCTCCATAATTCTATATGTGGTATGTGGGTTCCTTTACTTTACCCAAGGTGTTTGTTACTGTAGTAATGGGCAACAGGTGAAATATAAATTTGCTTTCCCATAGAAGTTCCTAACTCACTGAGGTCGGGGAAAAAAGAAGGAAAGAGAAATGCATTTTCTGGTTAATCTAATTAAAAGGAGCAAATCATAAGTATATATGGAGATATAAAAAATAAAAAAGTTCTCAACAGGCTTGTTGAGAAATAGAAAATAAGACACAGTCATTTAGAGCAGGGGTCCCAAACCCTTGGCTTTGGATAGGTACCAGTCCATGGCCTGTTAGGAACTGGCTGCATAGCAGCAGGTGAGCAGTGGGTGGGCGAGTGAGCAAAGCTTCATCTATATTTGCAGCCATTCCCCAGCAATAGAATCACCATTTCAGCTCCACCCCAGATCACCAGGCATAAGATTCTCAAAGGAGCACTGGTCTCTGGTGCCAAAAAGGTTAGGAACGACTGAGTTATACAGTCAATATTATTGGAATATTTGTTCCACATGCATTCATTGTGTCCTACGTTACATCTATAATTATACCACTATCAGTATAATTCGACATATAAGTAATTTGTTCACATCAAGGATTGGTCATTATTAAGGATATTTCCATTTTAGAAATATCCTCTTTTTTGAAGCCTATACCACATAGAGGATTATACACAAGAGGCCAAGTTTCAGTGATTACATTCCAAAATATTTCTGGGGTCATAACCACTGACAGATTATAAAAGGAGAGTTCTGTACAGAAATGAGTGGCAAAGTAGCTTTCATTAATTACAGACCATTGATTGCCCATAGGCATTAGCCTCTGATCTACAATCTGGATCATTCCTACTAATTGCACATTCGGCATTAATATTTATTCAGGCTACTTAAACTAGGAAGCTGTAATGCAGGGTACACTTTTATATTTTCATGTCCTGAGTTCCATATTTTTTTCATATTTTTTTTCCTTTAGTTTGGTATTCTAGGATTTCAGAATACACAATTCTAATTTCATTTCTGTTAATATAAGAAAAATATCTCTCACTGAGAGAATAACTAGGATTATTTTAATTTTTGAGTTCTAGCCCAGTGACCCCAAATATTGAGGTTATAATTAGTCCAAATTTATAAAACTCTTTCATCATATAAGTCCTGTCATCAACTTGATTTCTGAAATAAAAAATCTTCCAGAGCCTCCCTCTGTCTTATATTTTTCTCTTTCCACTACTAATTTTCAAATATATTAGATAAAAGTTGGTACAATTCTCCAAGTCATTTAAAATAACACCCAAATTTTATTTCCTGTGATTATCTGGTTGATGGTCTCTTTCAATCTTAATAAATGTTCTTCCCATAAATCATAATAGCTCAGAACTTCCCAAAACTATTTCCATTACTAGCACGTTTTTTCCTATCACTTTTTTCTTTAGCCATTTTATTAGTTCCATCTATAAACCATTCACCTTTTAATTTGGATCTCTCAAAGAATCAAATGCTGGGAATCACTGCATATACTATGACATGCAATACATTTTAGAAGGAGATGGAACTGTGCTTTTAGGGTATGTTGTAGCTTCTTTTTTTATGTCCCTACCATTTTCCTGAAAGTAGCACTTTAATTTAAAGAGCTTTGTTGATCAATGACTCTCTTATGAGAAAGCCTTTCTGATAATACCCAGGGATATCAGCTCATATCTCTCAAAGTGATGTCAGCACATTTAGAGTCCCTGTTATTCACTGAATGAGATGTTCCCCCAAAATTCATTTTAAAGGGCTACTTCCCAATGTGATGATATTTAGAGATGGAGCCTTTAGGACATAATTAGGAATTTCACTTTCCTCTGCAACATGATTGGAAAAAAAACCAACATTTTCATTTTCCAGGTCAATGATAACCTAATATTTTACAGTGGCCTCCTTAATTTCCTGGACCTATATTTGTACTTTCTACTAAATTATACAGTTCTCATAATATAGAAAAATGATTCTCAAGCAGAGATGATTTTGCCCCCAGGGGACATTTGACAATGCCTGGAAACATCTTTGGTTATCATAGCTGGAGTACGTGTGTTGGTGGTACGTCACTTAGTATTCAGTGGTTAGAGGCCGAGGATGTTGCTAAACATTCTACAGTGTCTGAAATAGCCTCAACAACAAGTAATTATACAACTTACAATGTCAATATTGCTGAGGTTGAAAGCCCAGATTCATACCCTTTTTGATCAAAGTTGACTGTTGCCCAGAAAAACCCATAAAACAAAAAACATCAAAAAATGCTAATTATTTCCCTAAGATCTCCAATTACAACATGCATTTCTGTCACTGCCATGACCCCAACACTTATTTATATTTTCCACAGTTTTAGTACAATTAAATTTTCCTACTAAGAATTCCCAATGACTGTATAAAAAACAGAAGTTGTTCTCTCCAGACATATTTTCCTTTGAAATTAAAAATATTTTTTAAGTAATAGATTAATAAAAACGTCTCTTTTTTTTTTTTGAGGCGTGAAAGTGTCGATATTCACAGACATGGTGTTTGCTGTTTAAGCCATCCAGTCTATGGTATTTTTTTTTTAATAGGAGATCAAACTAAGACTGTTATACAGAATTAATTTATTATCATTTGGCATCAGCATTGCTCATAAAGCATGTGTGTACATTACATGCTCATATAAAAGTTTCCAGCATGTGTGGTGAAAATCAATTAAATACTATTTTATAATAGGGACATAGCTGTTAATATTTTCCAACTGTTTAATTTTAGTTTTGACTAGAGTCAGTATCTCAAAATTTCTCTATACTAAAATACAAAATTTAGCAACAAGACTATAAAGATTTTTTTTTTATCATTTTTGTTCTCTAATTGGCTTCCTGTGATGGATCAACTAGTGATAGATTCTGTTGGATGGATATATGATTTCTAACATTCTATTCAATATATATAATATATAAAATATATATTTACTTATATACATACAGTTCTTGTTTTTTCAAATAAATGTCTTTTATGATTAATCCATTTTTATTGTTCCTATTCAATGTTCTCCCATTTTTAATTATTCAAAGCAAGAGCTTTATTAACCACATGTAAGTATTTTACATTTCAGCAGAACTATGTTTGATTAACCATCATTCATCATTTATTCTTAATTTTAACCTACTAATAGTATAATTAACTATGGAAATACACACTGGAGTTATTTTGATTGAATAAAGCTTAAATGAAACATGTTAAGCTTTTTAAAAGTGGAAGTTCTAAAACAGGTGGAGAGTTATCTCAAACTGTCTACAACATTAAGTGTCAAGAATTCTAAGGTGAGGTACTAATCTCTGATAAAAATGTAGGAATAGAAAGGACAACAGCACTGATTTTGATTGCTTTTCTCCACCTGGCCGAAGAAATAGAATGAAGTATTTCAAAACTCTATAGGCAACCATGCTTAGCTGGGAATAGTTTACTATGATAAATCAGAAAAATAGTGAGATAATCAGCAAATCAGCAGACAATGTCTGGTGAAAGCAAAGGAAAATATATATTCACCACAAGAAAAGAAAAAGTATTTATACTTCAAATTATCTTTGATTGGTGAAGAAGGTTAATATTTAAATAAGAAAAAAAAACATGAGGTTAAATAATATGTAGTCAAAGAAATTTGATGATGGTTCTATACATGGTCATGTTTTTTTGGAAATATTTTGAATGTTTTTAATTAAAAACAATTTTGATAAAATAATATGTATTCAGTCAGTAAAAAAAATTATGTCAGCAAGAACTTGTTTGGGTCAGAAAAAAGAGACCTTATTGTACAAACTACTTAAACACGGAATAACCTGGGAATGTCAAAGAAAGAAAATGTATTGTTCTGTCACTATTGTGACTACAAAAGAGAGGAATAATTGATATTGAGATAATGAGAAATCAGTACTGTGAACAAAGTATGAAAGGATGTAGACGAAACTTTGAGATATGGATGAAAGATTCGTTCAACCTATTAGCTAAAGAACATTTTGGTCATTTGTCTCTCATGCCATTTCTCTTGATGGTATGCTCATGATCAGTATAAATGACCAAGTACACAAGAGTCTACACTGCCACTTCAGTCTTGCCCATTGACATTTGAAATTAATAGCATTGTGGTAGGACACCTATAAAGGAGTTAGGAGTCCTATTTATGGTAGTTAATACAAATTGGTCATTAAGGACATTATTCAAACTTATTAGACATTCAAATTTATGGTTTTGTTCTTATTTCTCTCCTTTTCTATCTTATATTACATTGTTCATCACATCATTGCTGTCTTAGCAAGAGTAAAAATTTTCATGTTTTCTACATATGTGTGTGTCTATATGTATATGTGTATATGTATGTGTGTATGTGTATGCATATGTGTATATGTATATGTATGTGCATATGTATATCAGATACTACACACTGGGATGACTATAATAAAAAAGACAGAATAACATGTTAGTGAAGATGTAGATAAATTGGAACACTTATACATTGCTGCTAGGGATCTAAATGGTGCAGCTGCTTTGAAAAATGCTTTAGTAATCTTCAAAAAGTTAAATGTAGAATTGCTATATGATCCCAGAATTCTACTTCTACGTATAAATCCAGAAGAATTGAAAACATATGTAAACACAAAACTTGTACAGAAATGTTCATAGCCACATTATTCACAATAGCCAAAAGTAGAAAGAACAATGTCTATTAATTGATGAATGGATAAACAAAATGTGGCGTACTCACACAATAAAGTAATAGTGAACCAAAAAAAAAAAAAAAAAGAATGAAATATTTAGACATACTACAACATAAATGAACTTTGAAATCATTAGGCTAAAGAAAAGAAACCAAACACAAAAAGCCACTTACTATGTGATTCCATTAATATAAAATATCCAGAATAGATGAATCTATAGAGACAGAGTAATTTAGTGATGAAGGGGATGGGTTGGAGGAGGAAATGAGTGACTGCTAGTGGGTGCCTGGTTTCCCTTTGGGTTGATAAAAATATTCTGGAATTAGATATGCAATGATTGCACAACTTTGTGAATGTACTTAAAACCACTGAATTGTACACTTTCAAAGATAATTTTTTATGTACATTTTATATAAATAAAATAATAAAATTTAAAAATTATATGTGTATTTTAAAATTAACTATGTTATAAATAATTAAAATTATAGATTTTTTAAAAATTATGTTTATGAACTTGGATAGAAAAAGATAACTTAAACAGAAAATCATTTTGATTAAATGAGAATTAAGATGTCTGTTAATCAAAAGAAACCATGTATGAATGAAAAATAATCTCCCAAATGGAAGATGATATTTACAACTGATGAAGAGTTTATATTCAGAATAAAGTTCCTACAAATCAGTTATAAACAAATAACCTTATTAAAATTGTAAACAGCCCCACACATAGATTCTCAAAAAGGATTTACAAATGATCAATAAATATATTTTAAAATGCTCAATCTCATTAGAAAATGCTCATTTCTCATTAGAAAAATAAAAATGAAAATGTGCTACTGTGTACAGATTGGAATGAATAGTATTAAAAAGAATGGCAATATCAAATGGTGGCAACAATGTAGAGCATTAGCATATCTCCTGAATTGTTGGTAGAAGTTCGAATTGGTACTTTTGCTTTGGGAGACTCTTGGGCATTATCTACTAAAGACAGATATGTGTATCTAATGCAACATTCTACTCTTAAGTATTAATCAACAAAATGAAAGCCTGTGTGTACCAAAAATATATACAAAAATGTTCATAGCATTATTCTTTCAACCCAAAGTTCATCAATTATAGAATGAGTAGATTGTTATGTTTTTATTATCAATGGCTTACAAAAATGAGATTTAATCTCATCTATATAATGTCTATGAATGTAATCAGATGCAAAATTATCAAATTAATTAAAATATATACAAATAAATCTAACCTATGGTATTTGAAGTCATGATCTTAATTAAATCTTAAAAGAATGCACATAGGTTCATTGGAAGATGTCATGGATAGGAACTTCTCACATATTAGTAATGTTCTGTCAGATCTGAGGTGGAGCTGTAATGCTAGGCAGTGATGCTAGTACTGGGGAGTGGTCGCAAATACAGATGAAGCTTCGCTCCCTTGCCCATCGCTCATCTCCTGCTGTGTGGCCTGGTTCCTCACGGGCCACAGACCAGTACCAGGTCCGCAGCCCAGGTGCTGGGGACCCTTATTCTATATTTTGAGTTTGGTGGTTGTACAGTCACTGAGCTGACCATTTATAATTTCTACATCCTTCTGTGTTGCATCTCAATATTTTTAAAAATGCAAGTCACTGACTAATATATACATATGATCCTATATATGCAAATACTTATAAAGAAAACCATGTCCATAAAATAATTATATATTATCTTTTAAATATTATTCATATCTTATTAATGTATTACATGTATATATATAATAAATATAGATCTACTTATTACTTATAAATACAAAAGAACTATCTATTTGGATAAAACAATCAGCAGTACTTACCTCTGAGTATTAGTTTAGGATGGGGGATACAAACTGAGATTCTCACTGTTTACTCCTAGAATATTAAAATTTTATTTTATTGAGATCACTTAGGTATTATGTATACAATTATAAGCAATATTAATATTTTTCTCATTAGTGTTTTCAGATTGATAAGGTTTAAATCATTTCAGTATAACTTGAGAGCATTATTGAGGAAATGTGGTAAATCAAAATGTAGTAAAAATCAGTTACTTGTGTTAATGCATTTTTGAACAGAAAACAATATTCAGCAAGCAGTAAAGTGAAATCTTGGTAATAATTTCTATTCCTAACATCTATGCCCCCTTAAATCTGCAAACTTTAAAATCTCAGCAGCTTTTTAAGGTATTAAGAGCAATGGCATTACATAGAAGTATTTCTCTAATACATCTGTTTTAAAATTTTACAATTCAATATTTTATGATTCTACAACAAATTTATATAGCAGATATTTCCTACATTTCACTCTTCTTGACAGCAGCAGCCTTTAATACTTATTTTCAAAAGTGAAATCTAACCACATCAGAAAGTTCAAAATAGCATTGTTGAGTGGGATTCTAGTTTATTTTTTTCTATGTAAATAGGTAATGCCTATGCTTACCATTGCTCCCTGCACTATTCTGCAATTATCAGAATTTCCCTCCATAAAAGCATTCCTGTTTCTCAACACATTCAGTCATAACTAAATCAGTTTTATCTAAAGCTACATGGATAACAGTAATTTTAGGGTCTTATGAGTTAAGTTTAGAAGCAAAATTCAAGGGGAAAAAAAGACATTTCTT
Source organism: Pteropus medius (assembly GCF_902729225.1). NCBI lineage: Eukaryota > Metazoa > Chordata > Mammalia > Chiroptera > Pteropodidae > Pteropus > Pteropus medius. The sequence goes on from NW_024344240.1 coordinate 14,235,468, forward strand.
TTGATAGAGTGCAGCATTATTTCTAGGATTTTCCTGAAAAAATAATTGGGATAATAGGAAAAATTATATCAAAGTGAAAGTGAGTAATATTCAATCAAAATCTATTAGCCTGTCAGCATTGACAAGAAAAATGGTAAATGGCCATGGTTAGGAATCAGGACAGTGGATTTTCAGCTGAATAAGTTACCATTTGGATGTTTTCGTATATTGCTTAGCCAAAAAAAAAAAAAAAAAGTTGACTTAGTTTATTTAATAAATAGTCATTGTCACATACCCTATTCCAGATACATAAAATATTTCCTAAGCTTTCTAGAAAATTCTACTTAGGTCTAATTCACTATGAGACTCACTGATGATCTTCAGTCTAGGTCATATATTACAATCATTATCTAAATTATTATTTCTACCTGATACATATAGTAACCCAGAATTATAAAAGATATTTTACTGAATAAAGGGTAAATAAATACTAGATAACAAGAACATCAGCTATTTACTATATGAAAAATTAGATGACATTAATGAACTTTTATCAGCATCATGATGAAATAAATGAATGTATGAGTTTAAGCAGTATTTCTTTACAGAAGTCTCTCTTAATCCCCCATAATAAGTTGGCTCTCCAAGTTATGTGTATATTCCTGTAATATTTTGACTGTCATTGTTTTTAAATGAACTTGGCTAATTTCAATTTTATTCTATTAATAGTAAGATCCACAAGGACAAGTGCCATATTTTTCTTGTTTGCAACTGTGACCTCATGATCTAGCAATGTGATTGGCAAATGAATTTTTGTTAAATGAATGAAAGTAAATTGAACTCTTTCTAAATTTTATCTTCTATTTAATACAAGAAGTTTCAAAAGGATTTAAGTTTATATTTTAGGATTTTTTTCTTCAAATCTCTTTATTATATACCAACATGTAAATTTAGTCTAGAAATGTAAAAGCCATATGATATTGGAAAATGTAAAAGCCAAAAATATTGTTTCCAATTTAACATTATGTTTTGGTATTCATTTAAATACTTGAGTTTTCTATCAACTTCAGTTGACAATGTTAGTATTTTTTAAATGTATTTTTAACACTATAATTTCACATTATATGTATATATGATATGTCCTATATACCGCTTTTCATAAGAAGAGAGAAAAGTGTAGATGCTGGTGTGAGCCCACCTAACAACGTGTACTTTGTATATATAGTTAGATTGAATATCTTTCTTCTTATCCTTGACCAATAACGAGTTGAAGGAAGAAGTAATATTTAACTAAAGACCTGCTTTTCTTTAAATCTAAAGGTTATTTTATAAATTCTTTTAAAAGACTGATCAAAAAGTCTTATAATATAGCAAGATATTAATAATAAATCTATAAGGTGCTGATAATTTACACAAATCAAAAGTTGTGCCTTGTAGTATATTTTGGATCATGTATTTTAAAGTCCTGTACTATTTTTAAAAATTGGAATATTTTAAATTTTTTAAATATTTAAAATGTTATAGGAATTTCAAAGTCAGTAGAACAACCCCTGCCAGACTTTCCCTACTGCAATGCACCATCAGTCTGGAAAATTGAAAAAAGTCAAGGTTTGCTAAATAACTGCTACAGACTACAATTCTTAATTAAGTCGTGCTTTTGGAGTTATAAAATTTAATGTACTTTTTCATGGTAATCTATATCTTACAACAAATGCTTCCCTCAGAATATATTTCTGTGACAACATCGGGTATATTAGTCACTAATAAATAGTTTAGTATTTAGAAAAAGAAAAAAATCAAAGTAAATTCTCTACTTACTTCACAACAGAGAATTATATCAGACAGTAGGTTAATACTCATACTAGGCTTAGAGTTCTACCAAGTATATTCTTTATGAGTGTCCACATGTAATTCTGCTTCTGCTTCAATAGAATTTTATGTAAAGACTGCTAGGGACTTAAAAACTCAACCTCTTTATTACAAAAGAAACTTTATTGACAAAGCGAGAGGATTACAATGCATCCTTTTTTACAACAACACAACAAATGCGTCTTGAATGTTCTATTAAGTATACAGAATGCAGCAATGGCATATCTAAATACAAAATGCTGCAGAAAAAATACCACTAGCATTTCTAAGGGACTGAAATTTGATGGCTTAGATTTAAACTGTTGTTTCACTGTGAATTACGATCCTCTTGCTCTTTAGTGGCTCCAGACGTTGAAAATGGATGTCTGTATTATTATACATTATCTGAGATTCTTCTGGAGACTGGAGAAGAAAAGTCCTCAGTCACAGCAAAGCCCTCATTGACTTAAGAGGAATTTATCAATGTAAAGAGATTGGTTTATTACTGCTTTAAACCCCTCATGCATCACAAAAGGATTTGTTAAATACTTTCATGGGGACTGCCTGTGTGCTGCCAAGGGGCTTCCAAAAGGCATTGAACCTTTTGGTGATTGAAATGTACAGTCCCACTGCAATGAATTAACATAACTGGAAGCAGGACTAGATGTTTTTATAGGAGCTGATTATGTGCAGTTCCAATGGTATCATTACTTTAGCCTCTCTTATCCTTGACAGCGTAAGAAGACTTGGAAACAGGCTTTAAATATTATGGCGACTCTGCAGGTGAGCAACTCTTTGGTGAAAGGAGCATTAGCTATAATTTATACAGTGTAGTTGGTGGTATTTAGCATTCTAATTATATGTAATATTAAGAAGTAATATATTGCGCATGCTATCTACCTTAAAAAAAAAAAACTTCCAACCATTTATTTTGTTATAATCTACTGAAAAAGTACAAGATTTTCTTTATGATATGTTATCCAAATGAAATGTTAGAGTAATTGAGGCCAGAACCATGTAGCTGTAGATTTATTTATCTAAAAAAATAATAAAAAAAAACTAAACATCATGTGTAACCACATATAGAGCAAGTCAAACAAAAAATCCAGCCATTTAAGTTTCACTTATAGCAGTATAATCATTAATGTCCTCAAATTGTTTAGTTTCAAAGATTCATGTAATATCTAACTGTATTATATTGTTTTTAAAAAACAGTCTAAAATCTATTTCAAATATGGACTTGTTTATTATTTACAAGTAGGTACAGTAAATACGAATAAAAAAAACTGATATTGCTTGATGATATCTTTCTGCCCAAGATGTCTAATCTTGTAAAAAATAGTAGCACAAATACACATTCCAGCCCAACAACTAGCAACTTTATTTTTTTGACAATCCAACTTTTTCTTAGATGATAAATAGTTAAAATAAGTGAAGTTACACATTTCATTTAGATTAACTTTGCAATTATTGAGTAGATGAATGTTTACTTATGGAACAGAATAGAATAACAGCTGAGTAATTTAGATTCATAGAACTATAAGAATTATAGAAAATATATTAAGGCTATTTTTATTTTGTAAAAAGTAGATACAGTAAGTTAAGAAACGCTCTAAAAAATATTATCTATTTGAGACTATGACTTAATGACTGGGTAAAAATAGCTGAAGACAAGTTTATCAGAGAGGTCAAGCCAGGCCAGTATGTTTCAAGACATACATGATTGCTAATGAAATATTTTCAAATAGTTGGATCTCCTTAGTAAATATATTTCTTGCAAATGATTTTCAGTTCTCACCTTTATAGTAACCACTACCTCTTCCTCTAATCATTCTCTTCCAAATTTTATTTGATCATAATTAGTAAAATGATAATTCATATAGGAGAAACACAAACCTAATTCTTACTTTAAATAATTGTGCACAGAAATCATTAAACCTATATGTGTACTCCTTAGCACCATTGGCACATTTTATGCTTCACAACACCTAAAAGTTAAAAAAGTAATTGCCTATATTCCATATGATTTTATTTGTTTGTTTGTTTTAAGTTTGTTGCTGGAGATCCCAGTTGTTGTCTGCACAAATAACATACCCACATCCAACCTCCAATACAGCTTTAAACAAGGGAGAGGATTGGGAAGCCATGGAATGAACATCTAATCCATTTTGAGCACATTATTTTGTTTATCTTTTCAGAATTCAAATGTTGATAGAGTGAATCAGATGTGGAGATCAGTGTTAAGTGTCCATATTTTTGGCAGTATTGTTGGTTGCAATGACACCTAGAGCAATGAATGGTCAAGTAAAATTATTGGAAAACAAAATAAAACACCGTGCTTAAGAAGCAAGTCTTCAGAGAGGAAAACTGAACAAATATATATGAAATGATGAGATGGGAACATTTGCAGCCCCACAAAGATATGGAAAGACTGCAAACTTATGGTTATAATGTGGCCATATTGTATTTCTTGCAGTTAATCCCACTGTAAGATATTTTCCATGTTATACTGCATTTCTATCTTACTTATACTTATTTGAATGGATATCTATTATTTTATAGTAAAATTATCTATAATTATAATTCTTTATTAGCAAAAATAATTATACCTATGTTTTTTCATTTTTGATTAATTATAGCTAATCACTCTTTTGTAGAGAGATAAAGGTCATATGGACTTTTATTTTTGACTGAAATTTTAAATTAGAAGCTCATTGATATTTTGCTTGTGTGGAGTAGAATGATTTTAGAGGCAAAACATATAATGCTTAACTTTGTCATTTGCAATATGATCATATTCATTAGTAATACAACTTCAAGTATATGCAGGTTAAGTAATACATTAGCTTATTTCTCTTTCACAAAATTTTCCAAGTAGGTAAGTCATCAAGGACAGTTCTACTTCATGTCTTCATCCAGGGACTCAAATTGGCTGTAACTTCTACTCTCCTCAAAATATGGTTTCCTACTCTGGGTCTAAAATTAGAGTTACTGGAGTCTCCAGTCCACAATCGATAAAAAGAAATGAAGGATGAAATGAATGACAAGCAGTTTAAGTTTATGGGAATAACATGAAAGCTGCACATATCATATCTGCCAATATTCCTACAGAAAGGTTTTCACCACTAACTACAGTTAGTGGTAGGTATTTTATTTTTAGCCATAGAACCTGCTAAAACTTAGATGTACATGTTTCTATTACTAACAGGAAGAAAGAGATAACAATCATTGAGAATTTAGAATCTCTGCCAAGGAATAATCTTCTGTTGTCATCATTTTGTACATCTTTCCTGTATCACAAAAATAATTAAAAATCATAGGTTGGCAAGGGTAGCGATACCAGAGATTTTATCAATTCTCAATTGAATTTTTTTTTTTACTCATTTAAATTTCTAGTAAAGACATAAGTATTAACAAGCAAAGAACTTATTTAGAAATATGTTTTTAATACAGTAAAATATAAAATAAAATGGTTCATTAATTTTTAAAGTCAATTCTTCTCATTAAATAGGTTTTCTTTTAATTATAACGTTGTAATTTTCTGTTTGAATAAGGAATGCAAGTTTTTAAATAAAAAATAAAACCAAATTAATCATTGAAAATCGAGTTGCCATTTTTGCCATATGTTTAAAACCTCTTTTTATATGTTTGATGGGTTAATTTTTCAATCTGTACTATCACAATTTAAACTTTAAAGTTATTTACAGTTTTAAAAATAAATCTGTCATAATGTTTTAATAAAAATTTTGATATTAGAGAGCATTAAACAGAAAAATGTCTATACTTTTAAAATTACCATGCTTCCAAATTTTTAATCACTGATGAACAAAGACTATGGTTTAGGAGAAATTGGGGAAAGTAACAATAAGGCAGTGTTTACTGGATTAGAAAGGTATTGACTTTTCGATTCTCCATTTCATTTACACTGATTGCATCAGACAAGGAGAGTAAAGTCTACAAATTGTGGCTGATGTGAGAAAGATAGGAAAAACCTAATGTAGAAGTTAGAAACTGATGGAAAATAAGTTTGAAGTATTTTTTAAAGCATTACAAATCAACTTTATTTTCAAAGTAGTAGAGAAACAGAATGATATAAAATGCATTAAAACAGGAAAATATGCATGAACCATGTCCCAGCAACCATATGTCTTATTTCAGTCCAAGAGAAGGTTTTAGTATTCATTTCCGACGTTTTAAAAAAAAGTGAAATTATCTATTTAGGTTTTAGGGTCAAAATCAAGCAGATTACCTTTTCAAATCAATCTAGTTACACTTCTTTTTAACTGACCTCTTTGCAGAATCTTTGTTTTAGCTATAAGAACATGAGTTTAGAATCCTGAATTCTCATCCAGGAATGTCATTATATTTACGTGATTTGAGGCAAGGGCTTATTTCTATTTTTTTTTTTTTTTTTTGCTCTTAAATGATATATCAATATGATCTCTGGCTTTCTCTCTGGGATGTTTATTGAAGAAGCTGCATCATATGGTGGATGTATTTTGCAGTGGAGGTAGGAAAGCCTTCAAGATAAACAGAGAATATCTTTTAAGATCGACAGTTATTTAAAGTTTGGTGGGAAGCAGGACCATTATTGATATATAAAAACAAATTATGGAAAGTAAGTAAAAATATCAGATAGGTAATAAACATATAGCTGTTTCTTGTTCCTATTTTGGCAGCTATTGCTCTTGACCTACACATATCTTGTAATACCACTCAGTTCTTAATTGCTTCTCTTCCCCGTTCAACTCCACAAGCTCTGGTAAATAAAGTATTTTACTGTACATTTCATAGAGATTGAAGACATTGGACACTACAAATTTTTAGTATCTTTTTACTTTTGTATTTTATATTTTAAATTTAAATATAGTTGGTATGCAATCTTATATTGGTTATATCAGTTTTAGGGGTACAATATAGTGATTCAATGTGGTCATCCCACTAATTCTAGTAATCATATGTCACTATGCAAACTTGTCACAATATTATTGTTTATATTCTCCTTCCCCTTTTCACTCATCATACTGCAAGCCTCTCTCTTCTGGTAAACATCATTTTGGTCTATGTTTCTTTGAGCCTGTTTTGTTTGTTTTAGATTCTACACGGGAAATCATATGCTGTTTGTCTTCCTCTGCCTATTTTACTTAGCATAATACCCACTAGATCCATCCATGTTGTCACAAATTATGAGATTTCATTTTTTATGAGTAATATTCCTCTGTGTGTGTGTGTGTGCGTGTGTATATACCAAATTTTTATCCTTTTTTCTATCAATGGACACTAAGATTGCTTCCATATCTTGGCTACTGTAAATAATGCTGCAATAAACATAGGAGTGCATATATCTTTTTGAATTAGTGTTTTCATTTTCTTTGTATACATACAAAAATAAACTCAAAATGGGTTAAAGACTTATATGTAAGGCCTAAAACCGCAAACTCGTGGAGAAAACTTAGGAAGTAAACTATTTGACATTAGTCTGAGTAATATCTTTTTGGATATATCCTCTCAAACAAGGGAAACAAAAACAAAAATAAACAAATGGGATTCATCAAACTAAAAATATTCTGCATAGAGAAGGAAACCTTTAACAAAACAAAGACAATCTATTGAATGGGAGACTATATTCACAAATTATATATCTGGTGAGGTTGATATATAAAATACATAAGAAACTCATATAACTCAATAACAAAATAAATCTAATACAAAAAAATGGGCAGAAGACATGAAAAGACATTTCTCCAAAGAAGACATACAAATTACCTAAATAGACATATGAATAGATACTCAATATCACTAGTCAACAGGGAAACATTAATCAAAACCATAATGAGATATTACCTCATATCAGTCAGAATGACTATTATAAAAAAAAAGTCAATAAATAATATGTTTTGGGGAGGATGTGGAGAAAAGGGAACCCTCATATACTGTTGGTAAGACTTCGAATTGGTGCAACCCCTATGAAAAACAGTATGGATACTCCTTAAAAATAAACATGCAAATAGATATACCATACAACCCAGCAATTCTTTTTGCCTTCTAAATCTTTCCTTCTTCAATATTCCCCCTCATAACTCAGTATTTAGGCTTTCTTCTCAGTCCTCTCCTCACACAGCCATTATGCACCATAAGTTAGCTTTATTTCTACAATGTGAATGCCACATTTTATGACACAAGAATTTGTTCAGCCAAACTTATTTTGTCTAATATTCTTCAAAACTTCTCTTATGAGGTTGATATACAAAATATATAAGAAACTCATATAACTCAATGACAAAAAAATAATCTAATGAAAAGACAGGCAGAGGATGTGAAAAGACATATTGTCAAAGAAGATATACAGATCGCCAAGACATGTTAAAAGATATTCAACATCACTAATCGACAGGGAAACACAAAGAAGTGGAATAATGTGTGACTTAGTGCATAATACCATAGGTAAAATATTAAAATAATCTACATTTGCTGGGCTATGCATGCTCATATTTTCCCTTTGAATTTAAGGAGAATGATTAAAAGAACAAATTTTAAAGCCATACTTCTTGATTTCAAATCCTATATCTGGCACTTTTTATTACATAAAGTAACATAGGTGTCTTCTATTATTTCTAGTACTTGAGTTGAAAAGTTGTAGAAATAGGGGGCTGTAAATCACTCAGGCAAGTAGAGCAAAGTTTTAATTCTGGCTTTAATTCTCATCAGTTGTGTGACGGGAAAAATCACTTACTGTTACTGATAGTTAATTTGTAAGAAAATTTGAGGAAATATAAACCTAACAAACTTTTTGTAAAGATTGGTTATTACACACACACACACACACACACACACACACACACACAAAACACACACACACACACAGAAGAGAGAGATCACCAAGTAAATGATAGCTACTATTGTCTTCAGTATTTACTGAAAATAAGGAAAGAAAGAGAGATATAAAAGAGTTCTAAGTAACATTTAGTACAAAAATATGCAAAGAGGATTACAGTCAATATTATTTAACAAATATTTCTTTTTTGCCTATTATGGCCCAGGAACAGAGCTAAGCAACATAAATAAACAACATCAGACACTGTCCTTTACTCTTATTCAGCTCATTCTTTGTCTCTGGAAGTAGTAAAAAAAAAAAAAAAGTAAAATGAAAAAGTGGCCTTTCATTGCTTATAGAAGTATTTGGAAAAGAAGTAAAGGAGGATAGCACAGTCCCATTAATATGTACTCCAGATAAATCAATCAAATGATTAGAACTACTGAGTAGCTTAATAAAAAATAATAAGTGACCTTTCTGTGGTCAATCATATATTATTGATGAATTTATTGACATACATACTTTGAAAATAAATCAGAAGAGTATTTCAACATGAAGAAAGTGAGCATATCTAACTATAAAAGCATTTTAACGAAAGCTACAAGTATGCCTAATTTGCATATTGGGGGATTAGGATCAATGCTAAAGAAGAGAAAACCAGCTGTCAACAAAGGACAGATGCTGGAGACATACTTTATTTCTGAATTAATATTTTTGGCTAACTCATTAAAAGCATTAGAACAGGTCACATGAGATTCATCTTCCTAAAATGGAATATTTCAGAAATTTGTTTTAGAACTTTTCACAATATTTTGCTATTTCCTTAATTTGATATTCAAAATTTATGTAACTTTTTCAGAAAATATTTTACAAATGCACTATAATGTGAAAATACTTTGCAAATTGAGAATAGACCTGAAACCTGTGTTTTTTGTAGAGTAATGAATGGAGCAAGCACATCACTTGATACTCAAGTAAATGTGCTACTAGCCAAGGGTACCTTCGTTTTTCAAATTCAGAATCTGAGAATTTAATGAATACCTTCCTAATTAATTGACTTCCACATAAACAGAGCTTTAGTAAAGATTTAGGATCACCTTTGAAGTTATGTTTGTTTCTTTAATTTCAGTATTTGAAAATATTTTCAAGCATTTTAACTAATTTAGAACCATGTAATACTAGAAATTTCTATTGATCTTAGTATTCTTAAACTGTATAAATATACACTCATATGAACTAACTTCAAAGAAAATCCTATCTACCAATTTTTAAGTCATAGAAAGTGAGGAGCCAAAAACTAGATTACTTCCTTTATCTTCCACTATGTCCTCATTTTGATTAATTAAAGACGAATCTGGACATATAAGTCAATAAACTGTAAAAGACAAAAAGAAATCTGCGTGAAACAAAAGGGCAAAATTTTGAATTGAAACAATACATCAAGTGGGGCAAGAGTGACTGATCTTCCTTATACCACTCTTGTAACATTATCTTAAGCTGAAATGCTTGATAATTAAAAGGAATTCTTCCATGACCATAGGTAAAAATGCTATCTCTTTAATAGAATATATATAAAGAGAGAAAATAGTGAAGGGAATGGACAGCTAATGAAAAAGTCTTGGGAGATTTGAAAGTAGTACTCTCAAGCATTTAACTTGAGGATAGAAAAAGAAGTTAATGGAAAAAATAGAAAACTGGGAGAAAATTAAAGTGCTAAGAAAACTAGATAATTATAAAATTAACAAAACCAAGGTTTAGCTCTTTAAAATCTATTAAATTGATAAGCTGCTTAGAACTCTAACCAAGAGAGAAAACAACTCTATGGAATTTGGAATTAAAGGAACTATAACCAGAATAGGAACAATGAGAATGTTATGAATGATGCTATACTAAACAATTTATAGAAAAATGTAGCTGAAAAGCATTAATCTTAGAGGACTTCCAATATATTACCAAAAAATTAAAATATAGTAAAATATTATCACTAAAAGAGCACCATGCTCAAGATATTTATGAAAATAAGAGCACATAATAACCTATAAACAGTGGTTCTCCAGGTTTGTAGATAGCTGTTACGACAGGTAATCTTTTATAAACTATTTGTTACTTTAAAAATATTCTATGAAGAATATAGCCTACCTTTCAAATCAGGAATAAAATATGATAAATGTTTTCTAGAAAAGCTTGGAAGTTAGCATATAGATTAATGAAAGATTGCATTTATTCATATAACCAAAGCAGAATATTAATATGTCAAACATGAGATTATATGGCTATATATATAGTTTTATATATAATTTATATCATATATATTATGTTATATATACATAAATAGTTTTCATTAAGCAATTTATACAATATATAAATGTTTGTATAAAGTGTTAAATCAAAATCAATTTATATTGATTCATAAATTCTGGCTGTAACAGAAAAAATTATACTACAGAAGGATAAAGTGAATAACCAGAATTTGAATAAAAATTTCTCAGTGGCAAATTCAGATCGGATAAAGTGTTTCACAAAAATATACTTTTATAATTTTTTTTTGTTTAAAATACAAAACTTTCATTAAGCTTCAGGAGAGATAAGCACTTAAAGATACTCCTATCCTCTTGTCTATTTGAATCATCATTCACTAGAATAATTATTATTAGGAAATGTGCCTGATTCATTTTCTTCAGATGCTAGCTATACATGACATGACATATCACAGCAATTACTGTCAAGAGAATTACTATTAAAAGAATCATTTTCTTTGCACTTGAAGTATTTTCATTTAAAACAAAAAGAATAAAAGTAATCATTATGTGCCAATTATGGAGTGATCTGCCCCTAGATATCCTCGCAACTCCCTCTTTCACTTCTTTCAGGTATTGTTGATCAAATGCCGCTTTCTCATAAAAGATTTTCTTTATTACCTACGTTAGATTGTATTTTGTCTACAATTTTTCACTCTCAGAGAAAGATTATATATTCATGGTAAATTCACTTTAGATTTGGCCATGCGACTTGCTTTGACCAATAATATGTAAAGATAAGTCACATATGTTCTTCCAAGCAGAAGCTTTAAGCACCTTCACATTGTTATTGTTCATATCTCATTTTCCTCTGTCTGGATAGACTGCATAGAAGATGCTCAGTACCTTAGGGTGCTGAGAAATCTGTTGACTTGGCAGTATCTTACTGAGGCACTCTGCTACAAAACTACCTAAGAAAGTGGACCAAGGGAATTACTAGTCTTTATCAACTGCAAGATTTGGTGATGAAGAATCACTTATGCCAGCACATCAGAACAAAGATGCAAAACCCATTTCCTCTTGTAATGTTGGTCCAACGTCCTCTACTGAAAAGGCTTAAATGTATCTGGGACCTTTATGTCAGTTTCTTTTGCAAATTGACATTTTTGCAAATGTCAATTTGCAAAAGAAACTGACATAAAGGTCCCAGATAAATTTTCACAGATCAGGTAATGTAGGATGAATTCAAAATTAAGAAATAATAAATTGATAATTGACATGCCAGGTAAGAGACTTTGGTGACAATTCTTAGAGAGTGGAAAAGGAGATGTAATGCCTTTGACAGATGTAGAGCCATTAATAAAGTAGACTTGACAGGATTTAGTAACGGATTGGGGGAGCAGACTTGAACGAGAAGAAGGGGTCTAGAACCTTCATATTACAGCATGGATGATTAATTACTTGAGATGTGGAATTCAGGAAGAAATGACCTTTGGAGCTTCACTGTGAGGATTGGTGGGGAAAGAAGTTAGTACATAAAGGTGTAGACACATTGAATTAAAGATGCACATTAAATATCTAGATGGAGGTGTACTCTGAATAATTGAATATAAAGAGCTGGAGCTCAGGAGAGAGATATAAGCTGGAATATAGATTTTATACCTGTTATATGAAATAATTATTAAATATTTGATATAAATTTCAGCAAGGAGTCACTAGGTAATATAATAGTAATTGGATTATATCAACCAAGAGTAAAAAGAGAAGGCTGCTAAAGATGGGTATCTTAGTGAAAAATAGCATGCAATGGCTCTCTTTTTGTTCCCTTGGCTTCTCATAGGATAGGATATTTAGTATCAAGTATTCCCTTCCAAGGTATTATATAGCACATGGAGGGTTTATGCACAATTGGGACATTCCATATACCATCTTTTTCTGAATTATGGTAAACAATATGTGTACCTTTTGCACCTAAAGTCCACATTGTAGACAGTAAATTATTCATGCAACTGAATGTGTGAGTTATCAGGGAGCAGCATCATACCAATAAATCAAGAGTGACATCTGCATAGTGATTTATAGCCTTGAGTAAAATTAACGAGCTCTCCCAGGGTGAAGTTTCTTGGAAAACCATTTTCAAATGAGTTAGAAGATCCCCTGGGGAAGTCAGAGGGCTGTTGTTGAAAAGTCTACGGATAAAAAGGCTTTATGTCACTCCTTGATGATTTGGGCTCTTTTCATACTACCATCACTATAATCACAGTACTGTCAGTAATTACAAAAGCAAAAATTGTACAGTAGAGAAAAATAAGAAGATAGAAAAAGGAAAGTAGCCAAATAAAAATTGGAAAAAAATAAAATTAAAATTAATTTTTCGGAGTAAAATTCAAGAAAAAATTAAGATAATTTTAAACAAATAAACAAATAGAAAATAAAATATATAAAGTTAAAAGTTAAAATAGTGAAATTTAAAATAAGGATTATAAAAAAGATGCATATTTAAAAATATGAAATATGAAAATTCTTAAATCCTCAGGCAAAATATTAATATGAGCACATGAAATTAATACCAAGTAATTATAAAGTATAAAATATATTTAAAATTAGGAAAATACAAAATTTACTTTAAAAATCCTAGTTGATAAAATAAACACTAAATATATTGAGGGTAATTCAAGGTAAGTTAATGAAATATATTTGAATGGGAGTTTGACAGGGTAGAAATGAAAAAAATCAAAGATAAGCAGGGCAGAGATTTGAATTCTTACTAATATCTTCTGGGTATCTTATTTCTAAGGTACAGTCAGCCTCCTTGGACTAACCTGGTCTAATTATCCTAAAAAGGGGCCTGCAGGCATTTGATCTTTCTTTTACTATAGCCCTCTAGTCAGAGAGACATGAGGACCCCCATGACCTATTAAGACCCAGATATTAATGAGAGCAGTGCTCTCAGAAATCCTGACAATCTCAGAAATTCAGAGAAGCAGGAGATATACTCAAGCATGTAATAAGTCATGTTGGTGTATAGTAAGAATAAACAGAATTATATTTGTGGGAAAGAAAAATTAAAACATAAAGAACAAAAAAATGAAAACTTGGCAAATAGTCTTGATATAGCTTATGGTAGAAAATTCCTGTTTGTATACTATATATTTATTAAAGAATTACTTCTAGAATAATTTTTCCATGGAAATTATGAGCAGAAAAGAATGGCACATTTGTAATTTCAGCTCTTAGCTCATCTTTTTGCCATGAGTTAATAAATCGTAGGAGTATAAGGTAGAGTGAAACAGAGTTCTGATTTTATAGGGTTTAGGGTTTGAATCAATTCTGCTCCTTACTGTTTACAAGATGTTTCCTTAATATCTCAGATCCCATAAGCTTTAATGAGTAAATAAGAATAGACTGCAACTTGTAGGAGTATTTGAAGATTTAAAATAATGTATACAAAACATCCTGCACGGTGTATGGCAGAGAGTAAATAATACCTCTCATTTTTGTTGTTATACTTATAGCTAGCTACTGAGAAAGTAGTGCTCTGAATCAGCATTAATCTTCAATCATAAACTAACATGATCACTAGCAAGGTTTTGTGGCTTGCCACAAGCAAGGCAATTGACTTCATTAATTAATGTCAAAAAATGAATGCTGCTACTTTTTAAAAAATTTCAGTGACTTTCACTTCAGATTATATTGTAGTCATTGTACAATAATGTACATATCTGATATTTGCAGTAAATTTCTGTGCTGACTAATTCATTTATCCAAGTGTCTTTCATATTCGTGTATTCTTATTCAGCAACTAGTGTTGTTAGAATTAATTGGTCAGATGACCATTTATGTAAAAATAAGGGAACATGTATAGTCAGACATGACAGGTTACAGCACATGCGGAACTTAGTTATTTACTACAATAGCTTTTGGCTCTAAGGTAAGAAAAGTTGTTTTAAGTATTATTGATTTTTACCTGGAAAATGTGTTCTATTGATTTTTTCCATCTAGACCCTTAACTATGGCTTTTAATACACTATTCTTGTCTATAATAACAACCAATGGAAAGAGGAGAACAGAAAATGTCACAAGTAAGAAAAGGGTAAAACGGGGCTCTAAGAAATATTACTAATAGGTCTGCATCTGACACATGTAATAGTATTTCAAAGTACTACTTAATTCTGAAATGAGAAAATGGGTTCTCAGTTTTTCTGAGTGAAACCAGAATTTAAAAATAACCAACTTAATTTGTTGTTTCAAAACTTCTATGATTTGGGGCAAATAATTCCTCGGTTTCTGCCAAAAAGGAAGTTCAAAGTATTTGGAGGGGTTGTTTGAGTGTTGGATTTTTTTAAATCAGGCTTTGTTTCTCACAGCTGTTATTAGTTGGTTCTATTTGATTACCTTTTGGGATTTGACATTCAAGCTGTGGAAATGTATTTATTCAGTCAGTGTAAAAAACAAACAACAGCAAAACTACTGGAATTATGAAGAGCATTGTCTATGATGACATTTTACAGTCAGTACTCATTGTGCTTCAAAGACACTACTTCTACACAGCTACCCAGTAGCAGCCTCTGTAGATAATATCTTTATTTTCCTTTTACTTCTCTCCATGCATCTTTCCTACTTTTCTCTCTTCTCTTTCTCTCCCTTTCCTTTCTTCCTTCTCCCTCACTCTCTCCTCTCTTCTTTCCCTTTCTTCCTCCCTCTTTTCTAAACCCGTGAAAAGCTCAAAAAAATAATAATTTAACTTAAATGTGCAATATTTGCACAAAGTTTGTTTGTTTTTTTTTTCCAGGAAACAGAGCTTATTATTTTATTTGTACCAGATTTTCAGCTAAATAGGATGAAATTGTAAAGAAGACAGTTTTGTCAACATGCTAATAGATACTATGCAAATCTTTATCTCAACAGTTTATCATTTTAGTTTATGTGCACTGAAAAGATCACTTCTTAAACAAATTCACTTAAGTGTTCTGGGAATTTTCAGATTCATTCAGAATCTTTTAGTTATGAGTGCTATATTGATACTTTTTTCTGGCTTCATAGGGCAATTTGATTCCCAGACACTGATTACTTCCTGAAAGAAAAAAAAAGGTTAAAAGAAAAAAAAAGTACCAAATAAATGGACAAGTTATTAACTTGTAGAACTTTAATCGTTCAAAATATTTAAAAGGTAATTATATGGTTTAAGGGATCCCACAAAATATATTCTTATTTAAAAATCCCAAGTTTCTCCTTTGACACTTTAGTTAACTAAACAATAACACTCATACAAACTAATTTATTTGGTAAAACTAGACACATTATTTATGTATTGTTGACCATTTAAAATATTCTAATAGTTTATCAAATTTATTAGTATCCTTCATTTATATAAGCTTGATTTTTCTGTTTAGAATCATGGTGGGGAGAGGTAATAGAGTGTCAAACAAGAGTGATGTTCAAGGAACTGATCATTTTCCCCAGGCGAAACTGAAGATGATTAATTATATTGCCTAAGGTTGAAGTATTTGCACTTGCATTTTATTTGAAAACAAACTATTGGAAGTAGTTCCAAAAGGCAACTAAAATAGCAGAACAATAATTCTTGATATCTCTGGTTATCTTCTTTAGTCTTCTGCTGTCTTCCAATTTAAGGAAACAAGTATATTTTTTAAAGTATGCTGTACAAAGTTACTTACTTTTTTCCTTTACCAGTGAAATTGTAAGAGTCACAATCAAAACTGCAGCTCTTCAGACAGGCTTGAGGCAATTTTGGATTCATGTATTATAAAAAAAAATAAAGACTTTCTTCCTCACAATGTGCTTCTGTTTTTGCTGACAATGTCATAAAGGTATTATTGCACATCAGAAAGACCTCTAGAGCAGAACTTTAGATCACAGCCAGTTACAAACCTCCAACTTTTAGTTATTCTGCTGAAGAATAACTAAATAACCTGCACTCTGGCACCATTAGTCTAATTCTTTTGTTTTTATAGCTCTAAGATCAGCATTGTCATTTAAATTAAAATAATACACTTAAATATGATATAATAATATTTATCCCCAGAAAGCTTCGTAACTAAGAATGGATCGTTAAATCCTCAAATCTGCAACCATATATAAATCCTCTTCTAAAGCATGCCAGTAATCTATTCAGCCCTAAACTATTATTGATGTATCATGCCACATTTACAAAAGCATTCTATTTTTCTACAATACTTTTTCCTTAACATTTTCTGGCATTTTATTCTTTGCTCTTTCAAAAGAAGCACAGAAAAATAGGATCTATGCTTACTGAGAATTATTATTATTTACTCTTTATTTTCTATGTTCTCTCATCTTTTCTGATGTGATTCACAAACAAATTTTATGAAAAGCAACAAGAATCATAACAAGGAACATCTTGTTTCTCCACAAGTGTTTGGTAATTAGAAACCCAAAGACAGCTTTGTAATCTAAGAATACCTCTGAGAAAAAGGTTTCAAGTATTTTCTCCAAGCTGTCATGAGTTCAGCACACCAAGTCTTTCTAACACACTTTGAATCAGACGTCCCTGAGCAATAAAGCAGCAGCTTTTGCCCCAAATTGACATTTGTTGAGCATTTATCAATCTAATAAACATTAACCAGATCATGTGAGTAGAAAAACACAACAACAGCAACAACAACAAAACAATTCTTAAAAATATGTTATCTCCACTCAAATTTACTTTCACGGAACTAAAGACCAACGGCATTTCTTTTGCCAGACATGGCTGTCGTTAGAATCAACAGTAGCTTGTGCTGAACGATTAGTCACCTAGTGGTAAAGGGATATTCCATGTATGCATTTGGGAAGCATTTTGATCATAGGATATGTAGAAATTGCTCTATGATACGGCTTGACGTCTATTTGTTATGCTTTATTAAACTTCCATAGTACAAAAGAGATCAAGCCATTCAAGTATCACCTATGAAATACACACAGTGGAAATTTTGCTGCAAAATATAAAGTAAAATTTTAAGAGGAAAGGGAGTGTATGAACTAAGAACAAAATCGGGTATAAGAGCTAAAGGCAGAATCACCTGAAGCCATAAGAAAGGCTTATAACAGGAGAAGGGATATTGGAATGCACCTGTCACAGAGCAGACACATGAGCTAGACTTGGCAGAATCAAAGCCAATGTATAAATCTTTGGCTTTTAATTTTGATCCAGTAGAACAACTTGTTAGAAATACAAAGACTTGGATTGAAAAATCCCACAAATCACTAGAATTCATACACTTTTGAAAAAGCAAGCAAATCGGATCACAGCTTAACTTAAGAAAAGAAGATTTCAATGTTTAAAGTAGATGTCAGCAAATGTTTTCCATAAAGGTTCAAACAGCAAATATTTTAGGCATTGCAGGCCATTCGGTTTCTGTTATTATTACACAAATCTGTTCTTGCAGTAGGAATCAACCATAGAATATATGTAAGCAAATTAATAAGTCCATGTTCCAATAAAACTTTATACATAAACACTAAAATTTGAATTTTCATATAATACAGATATTCTTTTTAAAATTATTTTTCATCTTTTTAAAACCACGTAAAAATCTTTCATAGTTTACAGATTGGACAAAAACAGGCACAAGCCAGCTTTGACCTATAGGTTGTAGTTTGCTGGCTCATGGTCTAGAGTGATAAAACCTAAGTAATAAATAAGCATATTTCTCTGATGCTGGGAATGTGAAAACCTGGGTTGTTTTGAATTTTCTGGCCTGAAATTTATCTCCAAGGATCAACAGAATCAGCAACTTGCAGTATTCTAATTCAGAATTTCTGATAGGGAGCCATATTTAGTGACAAATAAAAGAGTTTATTTAGTGACGAATAAAAGAGCTTAAATGGATTTGGCAGATTGTGTCTAGGACTATTTCTATTTCTTTGTATTTTTGCTTCAGCTACTATTACAAATCTATTTTAGAATCTTGAAGTATACTTAAAAATAATTAGCTGTATTTTTCCTATGAAATATGTATAGTTCTAATGTATATCTAAATATGTAGCAAAATATGTACCTTCTCACATCATAGTTATTTGAATTTTCAGCCTTAGTGTCAGCATAATAACTAGCATATCTAATTTTAAAGAGGACATTTACATTTTCAAGGCAGTATGTGCTGCAGTTAAGGGAACAGTCTACAGAAACAGACTGCCGAGGTATAAGTCAGAATTGTCACTCATATTGTATGACCTTGGACAGTTATCTAAACTCTGTGCCTCAGTTTATTTATCTATCAAATGGAGATATTTCATACAGTTGTTTTGAGTTGATCTATGTAAAATACCTAAAATAGGAACTGACACAAAGTAAGCCTTACAAAATTGTTTGGTTTGTTATCATTATCAGAAAGCATCTATTCATGTATCATTTCCTAGTTCTCACAAACTCCCTTTGAGTAAGCAAAACAATACACACACATAATTTTGGTTAGCATGATAATTTAGGTGATCCAGATATGCTTCCTTTAGGTGAACTTTAACTCATTTTGATTGACTTTCAATATCACAGTAGTTTCGACCTAAAAACTCCACCTTATTTAAAAACATATAAAAATATTTAATCTGTAGAAGGGTACAAGAAGAAAGTTATATTTTACACTAAATACTTAAGTGGCTATTTTAAATATATGAATTTGAGGAAAAATAACTATCAATCAGCTACCTTTAATTATACTGAAAAGTTTGCTTTAAAAAACTAGGATAGTTATTTCATTGACAGGTTACTCTTAATCTTATTTAATTGACTCTGTATCTCTAATTAAATATTACATCTAAATATAGCACAATATTTGTATTTTTTCTACATGGAAATTTAATAAGAGCAATTAAGAATAGAAACAACTGCTCCCCAACTTCTATACTTATGAATTAGTCTCACAGAAAAGTATTTCAATAATTTGGTTGTAGTTTTTAAATTAAAATATTTATATATGATAATTGACAGCATTGGCATTAAAGTATAAAACATTCTACCACCTTTATAAGATCTTTATGATTTTATAAAAGTAAATTTGAAAGTGAATGCTTATAAGTTTAACATCATACAAAACCCAAATTTTGACATGTAAACAATAAAACAACCATAAAAACAAATGCAGTAAAAAAAAATCTGGATAGATTATCTATAAAATGCAAATATATATATATGTATATACATATATATACACACACACACACACATATATATATATATACATATGTATATACATATATATATATTTATTTACTTTTTGCACATTCTTTTGTCCAGCTTCCTTATATCCTTTTCAGGATAGGAACAGATAAAATATTTACATAAAACACACACTTTATCTTCATTATAACCTACTGGGTATTTGTTTCTTCTTCTGTCCTTAAGTGAAAGACCTTAAAAGACTTAAAATAACATAAAACATTTGCTGTGCTTTTAAGATTGTGCTGCAAATATACGCTACAGTTAGATCTTGAATGCAGGTTTTGAATGCTAGTCCAAATCTCTCCCCACAACACAAAAAATGACCTGTACTAAATTATACCACAGCATAATCTGATGATGACATTTTTTTCTGGAACCATTGGGGAATATGCCAATTGAATTTTCCAAAAGTGAAAATTCTCTTTTCGATCTGAAGGAAACACTTATTTTAATCATTTTTGATAGAAATCTTCTGGAGGACTAATAACACTTCCTGCCTTCTTAAAAAGAGGTCACTACAGAGAATTTATTCTTCTCTTGTTGATTCATAGCCTCCATCTTGAACATTCATTACCATACCCTGTGGTGTTGACTTGCCCATCAAGCTGTCAGCTGTCATCATCTGCCATCATTTGCTTCAATCTAACAGCCTTCTGCTCTGATTCCTTTTAATGACTCTGGGTTGAGGAGTCAGAGGACCAAAGCTTTTAAAGACTGTACGCAAAGACTCTCAGTTTTCTCAACTGTAAAATGAGGTTGCTATGAAAGACCAATGGTTCTCAACACTGACTGCATATTTGAATCACTCGGGTACACTTTTTTACAAATATTGGTGCTTAGGTTCTGCTCCAGGAGATTTGGGTACAATTAGTCTGACATATTTCTTCACTATGGCATTTTTTAAATGCTCCTAGTGTTGTGTCTTGTTTTTCACCCAGATTTGTGAAAGATTGCATTATAAGATCTCTAAAGCATCTTTAAATCTGAACCATCTTGTTCTCACAGTTAAAACTATCAGTACATCTCTAAACGGTGATGGATACCCTATACTCTTCAAGTGTATATATTCCTCATTTTATCATTTGAAACTGATGCATACTTAGGCAAAGGCTTCCAATTTGTCACCAAACCTACTCAGTATTTCCTCTCTAATTTTCCTAAATTCCCCTCTACTTTTCCACAGACAAATTTTTAAGTTAGGTTGCAAAACCTAAATAATGAATGTAGCAAATATGTATTTATATTGTGACCCACATATGTAATTTTATATTATTAATATTGGAACAGGTTATTATAAATATTATCTTTTCTTACTTCCTCGAATTTTTATTTCAATTGCTATGAGATGGAAAAAAAATAACACTTTATTCCAATGGAGTTCATAGGAGAATATGAAAAACTGACAAGTGAACAGACAGCTGTAATGAATGTGAGAGACATATTGTAGGTTCTTATAACAGTGCAGAACTGGGTACAACTAAGCCAGACTTGGGGAAGGAGTTAGATACAGATTCTGAGAGCAAGTGAGAAGTGGAGTTTAATCTTGAAGAATTTATCTAGGTGAAGAAGTGAGTCAGAGGAAAGACAATCGTTCCTCCCACCCTCAAGTCAGGAGAAAAATAGGTGCAAAGTTAAAAAGATATAACTAGAATACTTACAGTCCAATGTGAGTGTTGGATAAAAATGGAGGAAAGTATAGAGGGCCGAGTCTTAAATAATCAACCTGAAGTTACTTTGTGGAGTAACTTATATGTATTGCCAAAGATGTTATACTTTTACTATAAAGACAATAACAAGGCATTGAAGAACTTCAAGGTGCAAATCAACACATAAATAATCTGCATTTCACATTCATGACTGAGACTTTAGAACATGATTTTACATTAGCAATATTGCCATTTATAAATTTTAAGAAAATAATGATATATCCTGATTGGAAATTGATAGAGTTATTGTAATAATCAAGAATAATCAATAAACAGTTATTATTTTAGAGAACCTGTGTAGATGGGTTTTCCATTTTTGCTCACTGAGACATGGAAGACAGAAGTACAAATTAGGAAGATGAAAAAGGTATCATCCATTTTGACTTGTCAATGTCAGTGATGAGACAGCCAACTTAATGTATTCCATATGTACATATAAGGGTCCTGGATCCAAGAGAGAACAATGTGGAGCATATAAATATGAAGAAACAAAGTTTATATGTTATTTGAAACTATAGTTTCATAGAGTGAACATAGAGATTGAGATTAAAGAATAGAACTCTCAGAAACATAAATATTTAATAGCCATGTGGAGGAATAGGGACCTGTAAGGAGATGGAGAAGAAATAACTAAAAAGGTAAGAGAAAAATCAAGAAAGATCGATGTTAGGTAATCTCTAATAGGATAATGTTTCCAGATTATGTATAGTCAGAAATGTCAAATGTTTTAGAACAGTGAAATACTGTTCATGGTGACATGGTGGAGGTTAACAACCAGATTGCTGAGAGTTGAAGAATAAACAGCACATAGAGAAGTACTTTTCTTAAAAAAAAAAAAATAAGTACATACACACACATATGTACTTAAGGACAAGTTTTTAAACCAATACTTAATTACACAATTTCTTACTTGAGAAATTATATAGTCAGTCATAATGGCCCTTCTTGAATTAAAGAAAAAGATACTTTCTGCTCCCATTATTTTTTTTAAATTAATTAACTCCACCTATATCCAGATGCAGAAATTCTAATCATACCTCTTATTCTGACACCATCAATAGCCTACTGGGTATTGGACCGCAAATTCCCAAATTCTGAGTTAATACTAACTGTACCTTTCATTTTCTTTATAAAATCTCAATCGATAGCTATAGAACTTTGTATACAATGCTACTCCAAAATATTCTTGTTAGATTTACTCTTTTGTTTAGTTAGAGAATCAGAAATGAGATAATATCCACCTCATTTCATACCATTTGGAGTAACAGTTTTAAAAATCTTTGATAATATAAGCATTTGGAAACACTGTACAACTTACTAAAGGTATAAATACATTTTTATAAAAAAAATTAAGGAATGTTGAAAATGTAATAACTTTTTCTCAGTATTCAAAACAAATGAAAAATAAAAATTCTTAAAGTATTTTTAATCTTCTAAAATATACTATAATACAACAGGTTAATGGGTGTTACATTCATTTTCTTGTGAATAAATAGCTGATAAACATTTTGGTCAAAATTAAAACTATCAAATAGGATAGGTACAATACCAATGCAGTTATTAATTTATCCATGTTAACTTTCAATAAACCTTTCTTCATGCTTTAGAAAATAAATGATTAGAATTGTTAAACAGAAGACCATCAGTCCTCCTCGCTAGGTCTAGATTTTGAAGTTCTTCAGTATCCAGCACTTGGACCTCTTTCTTGTGACTACACTTTCCTGAAAACAGTGCCCTGTCCAATGGCTTTAAATATTAAATGTATGTTGATGACTCTCAAATTTATATCAGCAGTTCTGAACTCACCCTGAGTTCCAGATTTGCTTATACTTCTGCCAACTCGATTTTTCTATTTAGATGTTCTGATGAGAATCTGAAATATCCAAAACAGAACCCTCAATTTCCACTCCATTCAAAAGGAAGAACAAAATAAAACAAACAACTTATTCCTCCATTTAGTTTACTCATTTCAGTAAAAGGCACCACCATCCTCACAACCACTTGGCCAAAAGCATAAGACTTATGCTTTCTTCCTCTGCTTACCTTTCACCACCCCCAAATGCAATGGCTCAATGGGCCTATTGGTTCATCACATCTCTCATCATTGCCTAGTTCTAGTTACATTATCCATTGTCTACCTAATTCAATCTTCAAACTACCCTTTTCTCTTTTGCTTTTCTTAAGACTTTTCTAAACACAGTATCCAGCACAATCTTTATAACACAAAATATGTCTTTTTATTCATAATTCTCAATCACTTTCAATAATATTCAGCAAAAAATACAAACATTACAAGGTGTGACTTTATGGCCTTTTTATGGTTCTTCAAATAAGACTATTCCTTCTTTAGGGCCTTTGGAATCAATATTCATTTTGCATAAATTACCCTAACCTTACTTAGAGCTTTGATAAAATGTCACTGATTCAGGTAGGTTTTTCTTTTTGATATCTCTTGCAATATCCTGACTTTGAAGTTTATATATTTATATATATATAAACTTTGTTTAACCTTTCTTCCTAAAAATCAACTCCATAAAGGCAGAGAATTTGGCCAAAATGCCTAATACCTTGAGAGTTACTTGACACAGTGGAACACATTACTTATATGGTTGTGATATTGTTGGTGTAAACAAACCTCCTGCATTGCCAGTTATATAAAAATATAGCACATACTATAACACATAGTAATATATAGTATAAAGTACTTGATAATGATAACAAACAACTATGTTATCAGTTTATATATTGACTATACTATGCCTTTTATCATTATTTTAGATTCTACTCTTCCTATTTACAAAAAAAATGTTTTCTATAAAACAGTATGCCATGTTATGCTGGCAGTAGCCTCATACATCTCATGTTTACTGTGTCCCATCATTTTCTCTTGTCCTTAATTTAATCTCATGTTGTTTTGTTCATCATGGCCCCTAAGCGTACAAAATCCAATGCTAATGTTGCCAGTAAGAAGCCACATCAAGTAATTGACCTGGAAACGAAATTAAAAGTGATTAAGTACTATGAAAGTGGAAAATTAGTGATGTTTATTGCTCACCAGTCAGGCATGTCTCATTCCACCATAGCTATGACCTTCAAGAACAAGAACAAAATGAAGGAAGCTGTTAATACATTTGCTTGATTAAAGGCAATGAGACTATAAACAATTAAAGGGCCTATATCCAACATAAAGATTTTTTTTTTAATTTTTTTGTTTCAATTACAGTTGACATTCAATACTGTTTTATATTAGTTTCAAGTTTACAGCACAGTGGTTAGACATTGATATAGTTTACAAAGTGATTTCCCCCATAAGTCTAGTAACCACCTGCCACCATATACAGTTATTATAATATTTTGACTATATTCCCTATGCTGTACTTTATATTCAGATATGGAGAAACTTCTAATGACCTGGATTGAAGACTAGAAACAGAAGCATTATCACTCTCAACTCCATGATAATCATGGACAAAGTAAAATGTTTATTTGTGATGTTGAAAGAAAAGGCTAGATCTGACTGCGATGTTGAATTTACTTCCAGCTCTGGGTAGTGAAAATAATTCTAGAATGATTATTTATTACGAAATGTGAAAGCGAGTGGTGAATCTGCGGTGTGAAAGAAGATGAAGAATTTTTGGAAACTCTAGGTAGCTGATTTTGGAGAAAAATTCCTTGTCGGAGCAAATATTCAATACAGATGAAACCTCTCTCTTCTGGAAATAGATGCCTGAAAGAACTTTCATTTATAAGAGGCCAGGAGAATGCCTCTTAAGGGCAAGGTAACAGGCTTGCTTGGGGGCAATGTTGCAGGCTACATTTTAAAACCTTTTGAGAGCTGGAACAATGAGAACTCCAGGGCCTTCAAGCATATCAATAAGCACACACTGCCAGTGTAGTACAAAAGTAATAGTCATGAATGACCCAGCTTTTCCAAAATATGCTCCTGAATCACGATGCCAAAGAAATGGAGACGTATTCTTTGGAGAATAACATACTTTTCAAGAATTTTCTTATTGTTAATAATTCTTTCAGACATCTTCCTTTTATCAGTACTCTTCATCACAATATCAATGCGTTCTTTCTCCTTCCAAATACCACCTATGATCCAACCAACAGAACAAGAAATTATAGCAGTTTTTGAAGCCAGCTGAGGAGGACCTTTGCCCAGGCTATTGCTGCAACTGAGGAAGACATGGAGATGATGCTGATGCAATTATGGAAGGACTACAACATCTGTGACTGCATCACAAACTTTGCTTTGGCTTCAGGTGAGGTCAACAAGGAATATATAAGTAAATGACATCTGGAAGAAAACACCCAAGAAATGTATCCATAATTTCAAAGAATTTGCCACAAGGATGAGGAGGTTGCAAAAAATCATCAAGTTTTTAGTTGAGATGGCAAACAATTTTAACTTTGGTGTGGAGGACAATGGCATTGAGGAATTGACTAAGGGGCTGTTGGAATTGGAATAGGAATGCATAGCTGAAGAGGAGATAAGAGGAAAAGAAACTGCAGGAGAAGAAAAAGAACCCCCGAGAATATTCACGGTGAAGAGTTTACCAGAAGCTTTTGCAGACCTCAACAAGTTCCTTAAAATTTTAAAAATATGGACCCCAACACTGAAAGATTTTCATTATTAGAGAGAAATGTTCATTGTGCATCAGTTGCTTACAAACAAGTCTATGATCAAAAAAAAAAAAAAAAGAAACAAGCCAAGTAAACTACCAAGAACATATTTCTGAAAACAGTGATACTTCCTGCATGAAGGGGAGGGCACACATTAAAGACACTACCTCTGATTACTTGTGAATGAGGGAAAAAAAGTAAAGAGTGACATTTCCTCAAAAAGAGCCTCAAGCAGGTCCTTCAGAAGGTATTCCAGAAAAAGGTATTGTTATCACAGGAGATGACAATTTTATATACATTATTGCCCCCAAAGACTTCCTAATGGGACAAGATATGAAAGTGAGAGTGGCGATGACAATCCTGACTCTGTGTAGACCTAGGCTAATTTGTGTGTTTGTATCTTAGGTTTTAACAAAAAAGTTTAAAATTTAAGTAAATTTTTAAAAAAGAGAAAAGCTAATAGAATAAGAACATAAAAAAAAGAAAATATTTTTGTACGGCTATACAATGCGTTTGTGTTTTAGCTGAATGTTATTACAAAAGAATTGGAAAGTTTTAAAAAATAAAAAGGTTATAAAGTAAAAATTTACAGCAAGCTAAGGTTATTATTGAAGAAAGAAAAATATTCTTTCTAAATTTAGTGTAGTCTAAATATACAGTATTTATAAAGTCTACGGTAGTTCAAAGCTTCACATTCACTCACCACTCACTTACTGACTCACCCAGAACAATTTCTAATCCTATAATCTCCATTTATGATAAGTACGCTACACAGATGTACCATTTTTTATCTTATATACCTTATTTTTATTGTACCCTTTCTATGTTTAGATATGTTTATATATACAAATACTTATTATAGTGTTAAAAGTGTCTACAATATTCAGTATAGTAACATGCTGTATAGGTTTTTAGCTTAGGAGCAATAAGCTGTACCATATAGCCTAGGTGGTAGTAGGTCATCTAAGTTCTTGTAAGTACACTCTATGATGTTCACACAAAGACAAAATTGCCCGATGCATTTCTCCAAGCCCCCTGCTGTTAAGCAATGCATGACTATGCATTTAATAACATCTAAGTAGTCGGAGGTTGGATTATAGTATTTTAAATTAACAAGTGGAGATTTTATAATACACTACATTTTACAAAGTACTTTCATAGGTTATCTCTTAAGAAGATCATAATTTCATAGGTTGAAGTATCCTCATTTTACAAATGAGTATAATTAGGCTAAGAGAGGTTAAGGAACTTTTCATAGGACTCACATCTATTCAGTTGTTGGGACCACCGAGGAAGCCTAACCCCTGTGGACTTCTTAATATTATGCTACCTTCTATCCAAATGAGCTTCAGGACTAACGTAATTTTTTTCTGTTCAGTGCAAAATAAAAGATATATTGAGTGTAATTCTTAGCCATATGGTTACGTAGTTTCACAGACAAGACTGAATTTTTAAAAAGGAAAGTTCTTCAAACAAGCTATGCTCTAAGTAAACAGTGACTTAGAAATAAAATGATTATTGGTTTATCTAATTTTTCTGGTATAGAAAAAAATTACATTCATGCTAGGGTGTACTGAAGGTAAATTAATGACAATGCACTTGAGTTAGAATGAAATTGATATTGCTGAATGTGATGGAAAAAACATTATGCATAATTTATGAATTTTTAAATTCTGTTTCTTTTCATTTCTTCTTTCTATGGCTGTGAATTTCAAGCTGTTTGAATCTAAGACTTCAGGAAGAAATGGAAAAAGGAAGCAACTTTGTTATATATCTGCAAGTACTGTTTCTCTGGTATGTGATACATCCTGTTCATGGGAGTATTTGTACATTCTGTTTCCAAGATGTGAGTAATTCATCTGAAAACCTTCTTAGCATATTTATTTAAATAAAAATTATGGGAAAGACCTACTTCTTATCAAGAAGAAAATATATATTACTATAAAGTCCTGTGATATATGTGGTTTGCTCTATGTAGAGATACTATATTTATTATTACATATGCAATATTCTAGCAACATATCTTTTAGGATTTAGGTTTCGTTGTGAATTCAACAGTAACAGTCTCTATAATAGCCATGTCAGGACTAACTAGATTGCCATTGATGTGACTAAAAATATATACACTATATATCAGAAAGGGTGAAAATTATAGAGCTTAATTTAGAAGATGCAGGTCTCTTATGACAATTACTTTACAGGCTATGACATTTTTAATCTTGATGAAATATGAAATTGTCCTTTCTGTGTAGCATATTTACATGTAAATCTTACATATATTGTACCTCGACAATTTAGTTAATTTTTATTTAATTATAAATGATGGTTTAAGATAATATCATTTAAATACAGTTATTCATTCATCAAACACGTGTGTGCTTATTAAGTACTACGGTAGTTGCTAGGAGTAAAAAGATGAATAGTAAGTGATCAATCCTCTAATAAAATCTGTAGCCTAGTAGAATAAGAAAGCAAAAATTATCATGTGATTTTCCATCCACCTAATGACTGCTGAGAACACAGGTATATACTGGTACATTTAACAATAATAGTTTTTATTATAGATCAATACATTAGAATTATGATGTATAAAATTTTTATGAGGTTAATATAAGCTCAAACATGAATGACTGATTCCCCTCTATACTGGATGCCAAAACCAAGTTACTGAGTTTTTACAACTTAGTTCTAGAACCTGGAAAGTAAAAATTTACTGAAGAAAGATAACTCTTAAAATTCAGGCAGTCCCCCCAAAAGATCAAACCAATCAAAAACAGACTCACAAATTTAGTGGACTATTTGGTGACAGACAGAGGGGAAGGGGGTTGGGGTCCTGGGAGAATGGGGTGAAAGGTTAAAGAAGTACAAATTAGTAGTTGATAGATGGTCATGAGAATGGGGAGCACTGCAGAGGGAATGCAGTTAGCATTAATATAATGGCTAGGTGGAGGGCCAGGGGAGGAAGAGAGCAACTGAAGGGATCATTTTATGAACTATATAGATGTCTAACCAATGTGCTGTATACTTGAAACTAATTTAATTAAATAATTTTTTTAAAAATCAGGCAGTCCCTGCTAATGCTATTATTTCACCTCACATTCTTTAGAGAACATTCTACACATATACATGATATAGTTCATAAAGAGAGGATGTCCAAATATCAATTAGAGCAACCCAAATAATCTTTAGTGGTTTTTTAAACACAGATTTCAGATTTTTAATTTTAAGTCTGAATCTAGGTGTATACTTGTGTATGTAAAGCAGAATGAAAAATATTAGTTGTTGCAAATATAGTTTTAATGACACACACACACACACACACACACACACATACACACACACCTTTATGGTATAAGTGACTGACATCGGTGTATTTAATTATTAATTTTAAATTTTATTAGGGGTAAAACCTGGCAATAGATAGAAACTGGTGTTTATTAAATGTTATGAAATCTGATTTTTATTTGAAATGCACTATTTCATTTAATCTTTAAAAATTCTTGGTTGAGCCTCAGAGTAAAGAGGTAACTTACTTAAGAAAGAGGCTAAAAAAGTAGCCTCTTATTTACTGATACAATAATCCAATGAGAGAATGACCTGGTTCTTACTTTTCTTTGTATTTCCAGTGCCTAGTACACTACCTTGAATATAATTATTTGAATGCTAAATTTCTGAGGTTACAGAGATAATTAACTTACAACAATGATATCTTTCTAATGTCAAAGTTCTTGAATAGACATCCATCAGTCAGCAAGAGGAAGGCTTAAAGCACACACTTCTGCGAATCACCACAACAGCAAAAGACATTTTGCCTAATACTTTCTATGACTCAAGTCCTTATATTTTAGGGAGCTTTTGGAATGTTTTCAGTGCACTTCAAGAAAGTGCATTTGTTTTAATCATAATATAAACCTCAGTAATTAATGAGCATATTAGTCAGTTTTCACTTCTATAACAAATTACCACAGATTGAATGGTTTGTAAACAAAATAAATTTATTTTCACAGTTCTGGAGACTGGCAAGTCCAAGATCAAGGCTCTGGCAGATTTAGCATCAGAAGAAAACTTGCTTCCTGGTTCAGAGATGGTCATCTCCCCGTGTCCTCAAAAAGAGCCACGAGAGCTCTTTGGGGTCTCTTTTATAAAGGCACTATTCCTTTCACGAGGATTCCATCATTATTAACTAATCACAGTTGGAGGAGAGAAGACTATGCCACCCCCAAATATGCCACCTTTTCATCTCTCACTTCGTGAATGTTAAATCCGATATTTTAATCTACCTTTCCCTGATCTCATATGCCACCTCTATTTCAATTATTCTTTTCAAATGAGGCATTTTTTCTGCTTCTATTGTACTTCTTACAAATGGTTTTTCTCATATTTTAAAACAGATTTAGAACATGACAAAACATGGAAGGCCATTAAAACTCTAGATGTCCTAACATAAATTTTCTTCAGAATTTTCAAATGATTATGCTTGTCTTAACATGCGGTAATTAGAGCTGCACATTTAGAATGAGTTATTACAAAGTGGGAACTATATCTTATTTTTGTAACACCCGCAGAAATAGTACATTGCCAATATTTAAATGATTTGATGATTTTTCCCTTGATTGAGAATTAGTCAAATGAGATACTTCTTTCAAAATTTATCTTTAATATCAGTATATAAAACAATCAAAGCATGAAAAGCCAGGGGCACTTTCAGAAGTGACTGCAATGTTTCTGTTCCAGTAGATTTTGGAATCTTCAGAATATTTACATATCAAAAAGAAGTTGTTAATCATAATAATGAAATTTGTTAACCAAAATTCTATGAGATAATTAGAACAATTAAGCAATACCCAGAACAGTTATCTCAAGTACTAGTCCTCCATAAGTGAGCTTTAAGCAAAGGGCTTTGAGAAACATGGTCCTGGTGGCAAGTCCAGCCCTTTTTGGAGGCGAATACAAAAGCTTCAGTGAAATAACTTTGCAATCATTTCTATGATTATCTCATTTATAAGAAAGGAATTCAACTGGATATTTCAGTTACCATATCACTTTCTACATCTCAAAGCTGTGGTCTTCATACAATCTTCCATTTTATGTTTAGCTTAACCTATGGGTCTGCTGAAATCAAAATAGAACTGGTTATGTTCTGCTTAATAAACATCATTCTTATTATAGGAGTCCAGTATACAGGGAAATCTGTTTTTATTGTGCAGAACAAACCAGATTTTGAGACTTTAGGAAGATTCTTTTTCTTAACTGTGGTATATTCACCAAATAAATGTTAGGAGACAACTTGTGATCTCTCTCTCTGACTCATTATTTTATTTCCTCAGATTTTACAGTAGGTATTTCATAAAACCTTACTGTACTGAATTAAAATAGTATGGAAATTAATGTAGTGATTTCTATGTACAAGAGAAAATATCTTTTATTTGTTGGCAATTTAGCTAGTCCTATGGGAAGTTCTACACGCTATATATAGGTGATTGGTATTATAACAGTCATGACCTGATGTGTAATACAGATTAGCATTTTCCACATATATTAACTAGAGTTTATCTACAACTTTTCTTCTATTTGTAGTCTCATGAACTTCTCAAACTCTTCATGCCTTTTACCTTTGAGATTTTGGCATTTTACGATTCATATGTACTGAGTGTTTCTACAATCCTGACTATATGATATTGTGATATGATGCTATTAACATGGAACAGTCAACTATTTCAACTATTTTCCAACTATTCCAATTATGAATAGTTGGAAAAAATGGTAACCTAGAGTTTATGAAATCCAAACTTCTCATTTAGCTATAGTATAATTAGAATCCTTGGGAATAGAAATCAGATTTCCTGATTCCCATAACATGAGATAATGTCCCACCTAGAAAAATCAAAATGAGAATGTATCCTTCAAGGGGCTACATAAATTAGACATCCTCATCCAAAATCTCTCATTCATTTATACCTTTAAATACTAATTGCCATTGCAGATATTTTCCTTTGGAAAAACAAACAAACATAAAAACAAAAACAAAACCTAGGAAATTCACATGACATACTCCATTTAAGTACAAATACATTACTAAAAGCTAAACGAAAATATTTCTCTACTTGGATGATTATGATGATGATGGCAGCTACAAAGAGGATGATGATGATAATGCAAGTTCACGGTAATAAGATAATACTACAGATTATATAGTAAGATATAAAACTCTCAGCTCTTTTCCTAATTTTTTTTTTGTCAAATAAAATCACTTTTCAGGATTGTTTTTCTCACCATATATCTCAAAGTTTTTCTCATAGTATATCTCGGATATCACAAACAGGTCTGCTTAATTCTTTAACTTAATAGTCTATGAAAGAAATATATCATAATTTATTTTATCAGTCCTCTACTCAATATATTTATGTAAATTCTAGTCTTAGCTTTTGCCAATAATGCAACAATGAATACAGTTTTATAAATCTTCACAATATATTTGATAAATAATTTCCTGTGAATGATATGTCTGTGTCATAGACAATTTGGGGGAAAAATCTGCAATGCATATGGCAAAATATTCAATTCTTTAAGTGAAGATGAGCTTTTTTAAAGGAAAAAAACAACTTATTTGAATAATGTAAAACAAGTACAAATACATTTCCCAAAATTCATAAACAAATGACCAGAAAAACATGTGAAAATTATTTAACTTTACTCATCCTGAAATAAGTATGTTTTCAAAAATATTTCATTTTTTTCCCTATCATATTGGTAAAGACAAGAACGTTGGTTACCCTCAAGCTTTGGTGCAGTTTGGTGGTCACAGTGGCGTTAAAAACTATTTTCAGTATCCCAGAAAACATGGTGGAGTGGCAGACATTCTTAGATCTCTCCCCTTGAAACAACAATAAGCTGAACTTCTAAAACTAAACAAAAAACATCCAAAATGCATACCAGCATAACTGAGCGTGGGATCTGAACTACCAAAGGTCAGAACCCAGGGTGTTGGGTGTGGACTGAGAGAAATAAAGAAGCTGTCTCTCAAAACCACCAGAGCTCCCTGTAGAAAAAGAGAATGGGAGAAGGAGTGGCGAGTTACCTGAAAGCGCTGCCTAGGAAAGCTATGAGCTCCCTGCGGACAGCAACAGGGCCCAGTCATCAGGGCAGAAGGCAGAGAAGTGGGACGGCAGAAAAACAACAGTTGATTTTTATCTGCTGCGGGTGAAAAACCAAGGCTGAGCCAAACTCCTAGCCCAGAGGGCCCCTCCCTGCATACCCCCGAGACCAATCACCACGGTGCCCCAGGGGAATCTGAGTAAAATCTACAGAAACGGTTGCTAACACTGACAGGGACTGAAACTGAGAGCAGTGAGCATGGTTAAATATTACAAGAAAATTAAAAAAGGCATTATTTAGGCTTTATATAAAGCAGGGATCTAAGAGGCTTAGATGCCACCTACTGGAAACCAAAAGAAAAGTACCTTCTTTACAGCAGGCTAAAGAGAGACCTTTATGTAATAAATCTCTCTGGAAAAAAAGCAGAATATATTACCATTAATGCCCAGGCAGAAAAATAGTCCATTAAACACCATGAACAACCAATGTGAGAAGGCATCTCAGAAAGAAAAAGTCCCCAGAAAATAAGCTTACAGACATAGAAATATGCAACTTAAATGACAGAGAATTCAGGATGGTACTTCTGAAAAAACTCAGCGAGGCCCAAAACAAATCATATAAACAGTTTCAGAAATTGAAAAACAACTAGATGAGTAGAGCAAGGAGATTGAAACCCTAAAAAATAACAGAATAGATCTTCTGAAGGTAAAAAAATACACACACACACACACACACACACACACACACACACACACACACTGCAAGAGTTAAAAAATAAAATAGCAAGCTTGGGAAATAGAGTTGACCAAATGGAGGAAAGGATCAGATTTCAAAGACAGAAATCTGTAAATAAATTAGAAGGAAGAGGAGAGAAATCTAAGAATGAAAAATAATAAAAGAGAAATTCAAGAACTAGTTGATACCATCAGGAGAGGAAACATAAGAATAATGGGCATTATCAAAGGTGAGGAAAAGGAGCAGGGACTAGAAAGCATTTTCAGACAAATAGCTGATGAGAATTTCCCAAATCTAAGAAATGAGCTGGAGCATGGAATTTAAGAAGTCAACAGAAAACTCATTTATCTCAAGCCAAAAAGTTCTTCACCAAGACACACTGTATGTATTAAAGTTATCAAAAATCAATGACAAAAAATTCTCAGGTCAGCCAGGGAGAAGAAAATGGTAACTTATAAAGGAAAACCCATTAGATTATCATTGGACTTCTCAGCACTGACCTTACAAGCCATAAAGGAATG
Source organism: Pteropus medius (assembly GCF_902729225.1). Lineage (NCBI taxonomy): Eukaryota > Metazoa > Chordata > Mammalia > Chiroptera > Pteropodidae > Pteropus > Pteropus medius. The sequence continues at coordinate 14,270,213 of NW_024344240.1, forward strand.
GAATCAAATATTTAAATTATTAAGTGAAAGGAACTGCCAGCCTAGAATAATGTATCCAGTTAAGCTCTTCTTTAGATATGTAAGATAAATTAAGACCTTTCCAGTCATACAAAAACTGAGGGAATTCTCTATTACAAGGCCTGCACTACAGGAAATACTGAAAGGGGCCAGCTCACCTAAAACAAAATGACAAAAATAAATAAACAAACAAATAAATAGGAGTAAAGTGACTACCAGGCAAATAGAAGCAGAGGAGTGCAATCCATGCTAAGAACAGGGCATTATAAGCAAATAATAAGAAGAGAATTGCTATAGCAAGATAATAATGAATATTCAGCATACAGAGGGACAAACAGATAATGGTTGGAAAGGAGAGGATTTAAAGATCCAAATTCACAAAGGGGAATGGAGATAAGGCATGCACAGAAGAAAATGGATGACTGTATATATATAACTATCCTTTTCATATTCGTAATGGTAACCACACACTAAAGATTCAGAACTGAAGTATATAATATAAACCAAGAAGGACCAGAAGGAAAAATCACAAAAGCCAACCAAAATAAAGAAAACAGAAACAAAAGGACAAAGAAGCAATGGAAACAACGAGCTACCAGAAAGCAAAAGATAAAATAGCTATAAAAAGACTTCATATTTTGATAATCACCCTAAAAGTAAATGGACTGAACTCAACAATAAAAAGTACACAGTTGCAGAATGGATCAAAAACCAAAACCAACCATATGCTGCCTCCAGGAGACACATCTCAGCTCTAAAGACAAATAAAGACTCAAAGTGAAAGGGTGGAAAATGATATTTCAAGCAAATGGCATTCTGAGAAAAGCAGGAGTAGCAGAATGAATATCGGACAAGATAGACTTTGAAATGAAAAAGGTAAAGAAAGATACTGAGGGAACTTCATAATGACAAAGAGAATCATGCATCAAAGGAATCAGACATAACACATCAAAGGGAATCAGACATAACACCCTCCCTGCTACATAGCCAATTCTGAAGCTGCATTGGCCCAGAGAGATCAGCCTACTTGACCTGTGCTCCCAGTCAAGGAGCCCCAAAATATGTGAAGCAATTATTAACAGAACTAAAGGGAGAAAGAGACCAAAATACTATCATAGAAGGGGACCTAAATATTCCACTTATAGAGATGGACAGATTATCCAAACAGAAAATCAATAAGGAAATAACATTAGACCAACTGGATATAATTGACATATACAGAGCCTTCCATCCCAAAACAGCTGCTTATACACTCTTCTCTAGTACACATGGAACATTCTCAAGAATCAACCACATACTAGGACACAGAAATAGCCTCAATGAATATAAGAGGGTTGAAGTCATACCAATCATATTGTCTGATCATAATGCTTGGAAACTAGAGATCAACTGCAAAAAGAAATCAGGAAGAACCACAAACACATGGAGATGAAACAACATGCTACTGAAGAATAACTGGGTCAGGGAAGGAATAAAAAGAGAGATCGAGAGATACTTAGAAACGAATGATGATAGTACAACATATCAAAACTTTTGGAACACAGCAGAAGCAGTCATAAGAGGAAAGTTCATATCATTACAAACCTATCTCCAAAAACAAGAATGAGCCCAAATAAACAACCCAACTAGAAAAGGGAGAACAAATGAGGCCTAAAGTCAGCAGAAGGAAAGAAATCATCAAAATTAGAGCGGAAATAAATGAAATTGAAAACAAAAAAATACGAAAATAAATGCAACAAAGAGCTGGTTCTTTGAGAAGGTTAATAAAATCGACAAACCCTTAGCTAGACTCACTAAAGAAAAAAGAGAAAAGACACAAATAAACAAAATCAGGGATGAAAGAGGGAAATTACGACTGACACTGAAGAAATACAAAGGATCATGCAAGAATACTATGAAAAAGTATAGAATACCAAATTTAATAACCTAGAAGAAATGGACCAGTACTTAGAAAAATACAATCTTTCTAGACTGAATCAAGAAGATCTGGAAAATCTAAGTAGATCGATAAGCAGTATGGAAATTGAAACAATCATCAAAAACGTACCAAAAAGTAAAAGTCCAGGACGAAAAGTCTTCACCGGTGAATTCTACCAAACATTTAAAAAAGATTTAATACCTATTCTCCTCAAATTCTTCCAAAAAATCGAAGAGGAAGCAATACTTCCCAACCCATGTTATGAGGCCAATATTACTTCTGATACCAAAACCCGGTAAGGATAACACACAAAAAAAGAAAACTACAGACCAATATCTCTCATGAACACAAATGCAAAAATCCTAAATAAGAAAGATACTACTGAACCAAATACAACAAAATATTAAAAATATTATATACCATGATCAAGTGGGCCTCATCCCAGGGACACAGGGGTGGTTCAACATACGCAAATCAATTAATGTGATACACCACGTAAACAAATTAAAAAATAAGAAACATGATCATATCGATAGATGCACAAAAAGCCTTCGGTAAGACACAGCATCCATTTATGATCAAAACATTTAATAAAATTGGTATAGAAGGAAAGTCTCTTAATATAATAAAGGCCATTTATGACAAACCCTCAGCCAACGTTATACTTAATGGTGAAAAACTAAAAACCTTCCCTCTATGATCAGGAGCAAGGCAAGGCTGTCCATTATCGCCACTCTTATTGAAATAACATTCAAGGTCCTAGCGAGTTCAATCGGACAAGAGAAAGATATAAAAGGCATCCAAATAGGAAACAAAGAAGTCAAACTGTCACTACTTGCAGATGACATGGTTCTCTATGTAGAAAACCCTAAAGAACCCACAAGAACACTACTAGAAATAATAAGCAAATACAGTAAAGTTTCTGGATACAAAATCAATGTTCAAAAATCCATAGTGTTCTAATACTCTAATAATGAAGTGTCAGAAAAAGAAGTGGAAAAAAATAATTCCTTTTTCAATTGCAACAAAGAGAATCAAATACCTAGGAATAAATTTAATGAAACATGTGAAGGACCTTTATAATGAAAACTACAAGACTTTATTAAAATAAATCAAAGAAGATACAAAGAAATGGAAAGATATTCTGTGTTCTTAGATTGGAAGAATCAACAAAGTTAAAATGACCATATTACCTAAAGCATTATACATATTTAATGCAATCCCCATGAAAATCCCATTGGCATTTTTTAAAGAAATGGAACAAAAAAAATCATTAGATTTGTATGGAAGCACAACAGAGCCCAATTGCCAAAGTCATCATGTGAAAAAAGAATGAAGCTGGAGGCATCACTCTGCCCGACTTCAAATTATACTCCAAAGTGACAGTAATCAAAATGACATGGTATTGGCAGCAAAACAGACACATGGACCAGTGGAACAGAATTGAGAGTCTAGAAGTAAATCCATATTTATATGAGCAAATAATTTTCGACAAAAAAGCCAAAAACATACAGTGGAAAAACGAAATCCTCTTCAATAAATAGTGCTGGGAAAACTGGAAAGCTACCTGCAAAAAATGATACTAGACTGTTGTCTATCACCACACATCATAATTAATTCAAAATGGATTAAGGAACTGAATATAAGACCTGAAATAAAAAAATGTATAGAAGAAAATATAGGAACTAAACTCAAGGACCTTGGACTTAAAGAGGATTTTATGACTTTGACCTCAAAGACAAGGGAAGTAAAAGCTAAAGTAAATGAATGGGACTACATCAAACTAAAAAGCTTCTGCTCAGCAAAAGAAACTGTCAACAAGGTAAAGAGACAACCATCCATATGGGAAAATATATTTGCAAGCAACGCCTCCAATAAGGGCCTAATATCCAAAATATTCAAAGAACTTAAACGACTCAATAACAACTCAATACAGCCACTATGGAAAACAGTATGGAGCTTCCTCAAAAATCTAAGAATTGATCTACCATATGATCCAGCAATTCCTCTACTGGGTATTTACTCCAAAGGCTTGAAAACCTATCTCCAAAAAGATATTTGCACACAGATATTCATAGCAGCATTATTCACAGTGGCCAGGACATGGAGGCACCAAAGTGTCCTATGATAGGTGATTGGCTAAAGAAGCTGTGGTACCTATATATAATGGAATATTACTCAGCCATAAGAAGAGATGAAATACTGCCATTTGCGACAACATGGCTGGACCTCAAAATAATCATGCTAAGCTAAATAAGCCAGACAGAAAAAGTTGAAAATCACATGATATCACTTATATGTGGAATATAAACTTAAAAGCACCAAAGGAACAGGACAAACAAACATAGACATGGACAATGGACTAGTGGTTACCAGAGGATAGGGGATGGGGGAAGAAGGGGGAGATAGATGGGGTAAAGGAGGTCAAATACAGGGGTTTGGGGGAGGGTGAAGTGGTTAAAAGTGATCAAATATATGGTAGCTGAAGGAAACTGGACTTTGAGTGGTAAACACACAATAGAATATATAGATATCATATTATAATGTACACCTGAAAATTATATAATTGTATTAACCAATGTTACCCCAATAAACTTAGTAAAAAATAAAACTATTTTCAGGATGATATGGCATTATCTATACATAATTATAATTTTACATTTATACTGAACTTTACTGGGACTTTTAATAATTTTCTTTGAAAGATTAAAAGATAAAAATTTAAAAAATAAAACCTTTAATAGTTTCTGGAATATGAAACACATGCCATAGTATGTACAGTCAGGATATGTGCCAGGGTAGTCTTCTGATTTATGTATGAGTGCTACCTAAGTTCATTTCAATCACATTTAGTTTATTCACTTGGTTTCATTCTGAAGGAATGAATTCATTCTGATCATTTTGTCTGTGGCTGAGAAAATTGAACTCTAACAGATTGCAGTCCCAGAAGAAATTGCCTAGTGTTAGAGCTGCAAGTAATTGCTAAACTCCCACGTGCCTCAGGGGAAAAAGTATGTCCTTGATTAGAAAAACATGCAAGGAAAAAGAGGCAGTAAGCTCATAGCTGCTTGTAGTTAATGGGCAAGATAGCATTCTCTGTTAAGTGCTTTAGAGCAACAAGGCATATTATTCTCCATTTTTACTAACTAGAGGATTAATTTATATTCCAAAAGAAATGTTAAAATTCTAATCATTCTTCATCATTAAGTAGGGATTCTATATCTTCTCATTACCATGCAAAAGGGCAGTTTAATTCAAAGGAGGTAGCTAAATAAATCCAAGGGACTTATTTAAATTCATTTAGAATTTAGAATTATATACTTCTGACAACGCTGTCACAAATAGGATAGTTTACTGTTCAATTATGATGAATCTTACAGTCAAAAATCAATATGCTACAGTAATATAAGAACTCAGATTTTTTGTAGTGTACCAGAGAGTATTATATTATTTCCATGTCTTTCAAGAGGGGAAAAAATGTATTTTCCATCTTTTTACACAGATTGTAAAAAATATTATTAGATTTTCACATAGATTGACATAAAATTTGTATATTAACTTGAGTCACCGAAATGTATATATTCAAAATTACTGACTAATACATTGACTAATACAGAGGTCATTTTAGAATATATATATATACGTTATATATATATCCCCTATATGTATTTTATATGTTTAGTTATTCATGATCATAAATACTTTCTTTAATGTTACTTATAACTTAAAAAAGCACTGAAGAGTCAAAAATAGATAATAAACAGAAAATGCAAAATTGAAGTGCATACACATAAATATGCCCGTATTGGTACCACATCAGTAATATCTGACAAATATGTAGTTAAAGTTAATTCTATATTTAGAAAACTGTGCATTACATAAGTATTTATGTACATATCTAGGACATATGTATAGTATAAAGTGCATCAAAAATTCTCTCAAGGAAAAAGCAAATTGTTCCTAGAAAAAGCAAATTGTTCCTAGAAGAAAACTGTTCACCAGTTTTCTATGGTGAATAGCTAAACCACTCTTATAATTCTGTTAAATTAAAAAAAAAAAAACCCTGCTAATTACAACCAAAACAACAATTTGAACAACAACAACAAACAAACCTCAAGATATAGAATTTAAAGTACTGACAAATATTATTTTTTGCTATTAGGTAAGGTGTGTAAGTGTAATTGGAGGGGGGAGAGAGGGAGAGA